>NC_058131.1:207170722-207188959 GCF_016433145.1 Gracilinanus agilis | reverse complement strand
AGTGGATTGAGAGCCAGGCCTAGAGACGGGAGGTCCTAGGTTCAAATCCGGCCTCAGACACTTCCCAGCTGTGTGACCCTGGGCAAGTCACTTGACCCCCATTGCCTACCCTTACCAATCTTCCACCTATAAAGTCAATACACAGAAGTTAAGGGTTTAAAATAAAAAAAAATAATAATAATAATATTATGAATTTCAAAACTGCTATATTACCTATGGCTGTGATTTTTTTCTGGTATTGTGTGTCTCCAGATTTTTAACATGTTAACATCATCTGGAAAATAACAGAGTAGAAAAAAATGAACCTAGTGAAGAGGAATAATTTGGGTTACTCAAAGATGGTCATAACTTCCCAAATGTGATCAATCCTAACTTTCTCTAATTCAATTCTAGGCCTATATCATTGTCCATCTGTAGTTTATGTCCTAGGTATATGAACAGATTAAATAGTTTAGTGAAATATCTAGTTAGTTGCATGTAATAATCCAATATAAAAGTTGTATATACATTTTGTCTCATTTTTTCTCTGTGGATCACTATTAGCCTCACTCTCACTCAACTTCAGTGTTTCTCTGTCTCCTAAATAATTCATTTCTGCCAATAAATATACCCATGTCTTTCCTACTCTCAAAAAAAGGCCCACTTGATTTCCCTCTCTCATCTAGGTATCATACCATATCTTTCCTCTCTTTCATTGCCAAACTCTTTGCCAATGATGTCTATAATTTGTGCCCCCACTTCCTTTCTTTTCAAATTCTCTATAATACTGATTTCCTACTTCTTCATTCAACCCAAACTGCTGACTCATAGGCAAATATAGTTATATGTAGATATATTTATATATATACATATATATTTATGTATATATGGGCCTATATATGGACAAATCTAAATACATAGACATACACACACCCATATGTTTGACATGCTCAGTGTGTGTGTATATATATATATATATATTTATATAACAGTTATTTGTCTGTTGTCTTCCTGCTAGTTTATATACTCCTTAAGAGCAAGGGCTGATTTTCCCTTTCTTTCTATTCAGGTACAATGCCTGACCCAATAGTAGGTGATTAATAAATGCTTGTTGACTTCACTTGGATTAATAAGTCTGCTTCTTTCTTTGTATGTGCCTCTTTCTCTCTCTACCATCAACTTCCATTACATAGAACTTATTTATTAAAAATTGTGCACATTATCTTTAATAAGAGAGTAACTAGAGTATTTGATTTTCCTTTATGAACTCTTTCATGTATACACTTCTTCAGGCTGAATTATTAATAATAATAGCCAACACAAAGATAATATTTTTCTTCTAATCTTTTCTCAAGCTTCATTGGGTCATGAGAAACCACTGATTTTTGAAAAAGTATGCCAATTGAGCAGAAGAACTGCCAAATTTTATCAAACTTTAAAGTTAGAATATGGAATTATTGATGGTTTGTGTTTTTGTTGTCTATAGATGAACCTAGCTAAATTTCAACCAGGAGCACTGGAAGTTGATGGATTTTTTTCTCATATGACTACTTTGTTGTAGCAAAATTGTATTGTACCTTGGTGGAAGTTGTACTCATATCATCAAAATTACAGATACTATAAAAGTGATAAAATAGAAAAGTTTATTTTGTATATGTAGGAATATGTATTCAGTGTGAATATTTTTATTTTGATTCTCTATTCATTCTGCATTATTTCAGAAGAATTTTAATTTGTTTTCTCTGTTACTTGGGATTTTTTTAAAGCTAGTTAATCATTTTCTGATTTCCTGTGAATCTCACTGAAGTGGTCTGATAATATCCTATATGTGAGTACATGCTACATTATTGTTAATTTAAAGTCAACTTTTGAGAATATTTAAAACATTTCCACACTTCCCTTTGTGATAATTGGAGATACTCTAGGGTATCACAAATGCAGGTTTGGGACTGCCTGATTGATTATCCATCCAAGGAATACATCATGGGATTCAGTGTTGGAAGGAGAGGCTGTGGGCGAAATTTAGAAATACTGGATAAATGTTGAAATTGTTGTATAACATTTTGCTATTCAATTAACTATGGGCTAAATAACACAAAATCTCTCTTTTCTAACAGAAATAATTTCATATCTAATATCCATTTTGAGCAGATATATTGTCAGTTAGCAGAGTTCTTTCTGCCCAATCTATTAAAATCTCTTCTGTTCTCCTACCGAGCTAGAGTTCTTTTAATTTTCTGCTTCATCTAATTCATATAATCCCGTTTGAGCGGCTCCTGACAAAGCATCCACTGTGAAAAACATCTTAAAACACACTTAGGTTACAATTATGAATCTCAGTTGTCTGCTGCCACACTAGTTCAGTTTATTTTAATTTTTTCTTGTTATTATTATTCCCCTCTCTACCACCTCCCTTCCTCCTCCCAACCTCAAGTCAGAGTCTTTATCTGTTTTGGCTTGTCTGTGTTTGGGTATGGGTTTGGGGCTGGTTTTCCTAATCTCTGCAAGTGTCTAACAGAAATATCCTTCTTATCACAGTGTGCCATGAAAATATCCATTGCTAGGCAATTTCCCTTAGTGATGGGGGATGAAACTCAGTATTGAAGGATGAGCTATGGAGCTCTGGACAGACCATTATGACTTATATCCACCTTTGAAATTGCTTGGTGACCTAGCTCCCAATTAGACATAACCATGGGCCATAAAAGACCCCCAGGAAAACAGACATACTATATATGTTCCTAACTACACTCCCCAGAGGCAGAATAGCCAGAATCATGGACAACACCAAGAATGAGATTACGAAGGAAAAAATAAATTAAACTCAGACCACATAGCCAAACTGCTACAAGCTTCTCAGTGTATTACTTGCCATTCACTTCTCCTAATACGTAGAAATTTGACCAATCTGATAAGGATACTCCAACACTCAAGCCAGGACAAAGTTGAATTAAATGCCTGTTTTTCACTATCAGGAAATGTATATAAACCCTAATATTTGAATATGGCATATAGTCGAGGTCGAGCTCCATTGTCCCTGTCCTTGTTACACATGCCTCCTCTCTTGCTTTCCCAATGCCCTCACTAGCTATGTATCCATATCATTTCTCATTTACCTACCACAGTGCACATTTGCTAAGCTACTAATAGATTCTAGACTTCTATTCCTAACTATGACTTCCAAAAGGCTTGTTTGCTTTTCTGCAGATTTATTTTTTTGAGATTCTAGAGGCAAGCATAGAAGTAATAAAAAGAACATTGGAGATGGAATCAGAGGACCTGGATTCAGACTGCAGTCCTGCCATTTACTGCTATCCATGTGACTGTGATATATATAACTTAATCTCTCTAGCTCTGAGTTGTTTGAAGATCAGAGCAAATATTCTTAACCTGGGTAGATAGGTGGTACAAGTAGATAGAATGCTGGACCTAGAGTAAGGAAGAGCCTTTTTCTTGAATTTAAATTTGGTCCCTGACACTTAACAGCTGTGTAACTCTGGGCAAGTCACTGGACCTTGTTTGCCTAAGCTTCCTCATTTATAAAATCAGTTGGTGAAAGAAATGGCAAACTACTCCAGTATTTGTGCCAAGAAAACCTTAAATGAGATCCTGAAGAGTCAGATATGACTGAAATGAATGAACAAAATTCTTAGGTCCATGAACACTTTTTAAATATTTTGCTAAACTATTAAAGTATAATTTATTTCCATTGTAATGTCATGTATCTTCATTTATGCATTTAAACATATTCCTACAAGGGGGTCCATAAGCTTTACCAGACTGCTAAAGGGGTTTCTAGCAGAAGATGGATTATGAATCTCCAGATTAAAGTAGGTGTCTTCTAGTTATAAATTTATAATACCGTGATATTTAATGGAATGAGCTCTATGGCAGATAGCATCATTTAACTGAAAATCAATAAAAATGTAAGCATATGGATAAAGACTCAATCTATGATTTTCCTCATAAAATAAGGAAAAGCCATTTCTAAATGTAGGTTGGCAACTTATAGTCTTAAAGACCTGATTAGAACACTGAGAAGTTGTGATCTGCCCAGTGGGGTCAAAAGTGAAACTTGAATCAAATTCTTGTTGGTTTTGAGGCAAGTATTCAATATCTATGACATGGTGCTTCTCAACAAAAATGATTAATATAAAAATGAATTTCTGTTAAATAGCTTTAAAAATATTTTCCTCATAACTGCTACTTGTGAAATAGTATGAGTATAGTTATCTCTAACATGGTCCCTTAATCAGGACCCATAAAACTTGGGGTAAAGCCATGGTTTGAAAAGGATCCTTAGAAGGTCTCTGTACTTGCCTTATTTCGAAAGACAAAAAGTGGCCATAACCTAGTAATGAATGTAGACCAAGAAATCAATTTTAAATGGATTTTTATGCGACTTCTGGGTTAAGATGGCTGCAGAGTAGAAGCAAGGTGCTTAACTCTCCTAACTGACCCATACATGATACCTCAAAAGAATATAAAAATCAAATCCAGATGAATGAAGGGACCACACAATAGGACACAGCATTGAAGGTATGTGGGATTTTGGCATTTCCATGCTATTAGAAGGTGAAATAGCTTTCACTAAAATACAAGCTGATCAACCCCTACTCCCACCCCGCCTACAGTCTGTGTCATTTAAAATTATTGTAAATCCTGGGAGACTACATCTCCCAGGGACTCTCTGTTTCAACTTCCCCTGACACCTCCCACTTCCCTTGTGGGGGTGTCAGAGAAAGTATAAAAGAGAAAGTTTGGCACCTTTTCCTTCTCTAGTAGCCTCGAGCCTGGAGGAAGCTCTCTCTCTTTCTCTCAGCACCCTGCAGAGCTGGACTCTCTCTACCCCAGAGACCCTTTTCCCCTACCTAACCTTTTCCCTTTCCTAATCCAGATAAAACCTAGCTATTCTAAACCCTAAGTTGCTCTCTGATCTTTTATTTGAGTCTAAAAGGGCTCTGGTCAATTTCCCTCTGCTGGGGTTGGGACCCCTACCTTCCTTTCCCTTCCTCTACCTTCCTCTCTCCTTTCTCCCATCCAACCTTCCTCCTATCTATTGTGATAATTAGATTAAGTCTACACTGCCTATCTTTAGATTTAATCACCAAAGGTGAGAGTACCTCCAATCTTGGGAGGTCCTAACCCATGTGTGCTGGAGTGAGTGACGAATCAGAATCAACTGACCTACCCCCTGTGCTGTCTATGAGAATCGTCTATTGTGATTGGACATGCAAATTAGGAGGGAGGCACAGGAAGTGACACATAAGTGACCCCTTTAAAAGGAGAAGGTCCTCAGTCAGCTGAGGTCTTCCATTGAAGAGGGCGTCTGGTGACAGGCTTCTGGTTTTGTGAAGGGGACCTGAGGGAGCTTTGCTGGTTCATGACCAAGACTGTTCCACATGGTGAGTTTAAAGACTGAATCTTCCTGAACTTCTATTAAGAAACTTCTTTTTATAGACTCTGTGAATGAAGTTTGCTCCATTCACCTCCAGGCCTCAGGCCCTTTAACCCTCAGCTGAGGGTAAAGATCTACCTGGACTAATTAGGGGGATAGATTCTTATTTCTTTACTTCCTCTCTCTCTTCTCATGGAAATAGATTTCCATAAAAGTCAATTTTGATTTATTGAGATTATTCTTAATTGAGGATAGATAATAGTTCAATCCTCTGGTGACCATCTTTAACATAGTAAACCCATAAAACCCCCTTTTCCCCCTTATATTATCCTCCCTTCACCCTCACATTTATTTGGCAACCTCCAGATGGGACTTGAATCTATCTGCCTGACTGCCAACTGACTATCCTGCCTGCCTTACTGCCTAAGGGTAAGTGAAGTTTTCCTGCCCAAAACCCAGCCCAGAGGGGGTCTCCTCCTAAGCCCCTGACAAGCTCCTCTACCTCAGCAGAGGTTTTAGATCTAAATCCCCCCCACCCCAGCCCAGGATCCTTAACCATAATCCCTCTCACCCTTGCCAGGCTATAACCCAGCGGGGAGGGGGGGTCTGCCAGAAAAAACCAACAGGGGTCTGGAAAAGCCCCAATCCCTCTCTGCCTTCTAACCACCCCAGCCTAAATTCTCCCTACTGCCCCTTACTAGCTCCAATCTCTCCCCTGGAGAGATTTTGTCCTGCAAAAGGCAACACCAAAAAACCATGAATACTAAAAAAAACTACTTACCTTGATTATCATCCTGACAGTTTTCATTGTCCATTTCAGCTTTAAACCCACTAATTCTCCTCCCCCTGTGTTACTGAATCTTGGCCACTAGAGGCCAGCACTGAGCATTCAGTGTGTGCTCCCCCTCCCTTTTTTCTGTTAATCTGCAGTGCTACTGTTCTGCCACTGCAACAATAATCCATAATATATAGCAAAATCAAACATATACCAAAATAAATTTTTTGCAGTTCAAACTTACTAAATAAATAAATCATTAAACAAATATAAATAAATAAAAATGCCGAACAAACAAATAAATAAATAATTGGAGCTTGCTAGCTAAATAAATAAATCAATAGAAGCCACTCTACATGTTCACTTCTATGCAGGGAAAACTTTTTGGCTTTTGCCAAATTGGGAACCTTTAGGGTTTCTGAATACTTCCTTTTTCTGATGCTGTCAGGGAATCTGGTTTTCTTAATTTTCAAAATGATGAGACAAAAGGCTGCAAATAGGAAAATGCAAGCCAAAATCCAAGCAGCAGTACAAATCCAATTGGACAATTTCAAATACTCTATGCATGATGCACTAGAAAAGGAGGATCAAATTAAAAAATCTGATTCAAAATTTTGTGAGGCTATTCCCAAAATACTCAGAGAGGAAGATCCTATTCCTCCTATTTCTCTTGAAATAGAGAAGGACACGGATGTGAAGAAACTCCTTTCTCATTTTGTGCATCTCTTGGCCAACTCTCCCTCCCCTCCTTTCCATTTTCCCAACCCACAACCACAACTCTATCAGTTCCTACCCATGCCATGGTAAGCATGTAAACACATCAAAAGACCTGTTCTGCCACAGTAAGCACCAAAACAACTAAAAAGAAACCAAAAGCACACTGTGATTCTGATTTATATCATTTTGATTCCTGTGATGGGGATGTGACAAATTTAATACCACATACTCCATTCACTCTTCAAGATATCAAAAAATTTAAAAAAGATATTCTAAATTATAATGATGAACCCATAGCTGTAATGAAAAGGAAGGAAAACATTTTTTTCCAATATAATCCTTCCTATAATGATGTGGAAAAATTCCTCCAGATCTTCCTGACAAAGAGAAAAAGAAACAAAATCATCTCTCATGTAAATAAGGTCTGAGGACAAAATGCAGTACACTGGCAATGTGAGGATCCTCATTGGAATCACAATGATTAAGAGGAATATTTTCAGTTAAATAATGCTAGTGCTAAAATATTAAAAGCAATGAAAGAATGTGTAGGACGTCCAGACAACTGGACCAAATTTGATCGCCTAATGCAAAATGTTGACAAAACTCCCTCTCAGTTTATGGACAGGATTATTGAGTTGGGAGCTCAATATTTCGACTTGGATTTATTGACAGAGTAAGGAATAAGACAAATAAGGCGACAACTTGTAAACAATTCTAGCAGAGTGGTCCAGGATTACTTTAAGATGCATTGTCCCAAATGGCCAGAAATGGATAGAGACAAATTAATGAAAATAGCTGTGTATGTCACTAATAGACATGAAGAGATAATATTACAAACTAATGATCTATTGGATACCATACAAAAAAGAATTGAAATCATTATGAAATAAAGTAGAAAGACAGGAAAGAGGACATGATGATACTACACCAATACCACTTGCCCCTCTCCAAATTCCAATGATCAATCTCTGACCTGCCACTTCTGTAACAAGAAAGGCCACTTAATGATGAATTGCAGGAATTTGTTCCAGACGATTAGAAATGACAATAATAATAACCACAACAACTACAGAAACAATACTAATTTCAGAAACAACTTTAAGAACAATAACTATAGTAACTGCAATTTCAGGACTGATAATCAAGCTGATAACCCACAACAAATGACCCCCAAACAGTATCTTCAAAGTGGAGTTTGTCCATGTACTACTCAAGGTGCTACTGCCCCTTCACATGGGGCTGAAGGAGGTGCCTATTAAAACTCTTGCTTTTGTTGTTTTGTTGCTATTAACTCTTTTCAGTTTTGTCTCCCTTTAAAAATAGCAAAAGAAGAAACAGAATTTTTACAATACAGTCCTTGTCTAGCCCCTTATCTTTATTTGTGCCATCTGGTATTTGACATGTGCCTTTGTATTGATAATTTGGAAAACTGGTATTTTATGTATTTCAAAGATATGAACATAAATTACCTCAAAGAAAACCTATATTAGGAAACTTGTATTGAATTTGACTTGATATGCATTTTGTGCTTTTTGTGAAAGTTTTGTATTTTCTTCAATCTATCATTGCTTGTTTACACCCATTATTTTACCTCATTTGCACTCACACTGTGCTAAGCTAAGAGGAAATGCATTTAAATTCTTGGGTAAGAACCTTTATATTCTACCCCTCCTTAAGTGGCATGAATTGCAACATACATATACATATATATTTTTCTCATTGTAACTGATTATAGGAGATCTATATTTTAACACTATATAGTTTTTACACAGAAAAAATCCAGACAACAGAGCACACTGAAGAGGAGGATAAACAAGTAAACACATCAAAACCTTTCCAAAAAAATGAAAATTGATCACAAGCTTTTTAAGAGTTCAAATCTGAGATCATGAGAAAGATGGAAGAGATTTGGCAGGAAAAGTGGGAAGTAGCTCAAAAGGAAATTAACAGGTTAAAAGACAGAAATTCCCAATTGGACAAAGATGCCCCAAAATCAAATGAAATGATAAGCAAATTGGAGACCCAAATTAAACAGCAGGAAACCAAGATAGACCAAACTGAAAAAGAAAATCAAAAGATTATAGCAGAAAACCATTCTCTAAAGACCAGAATCGAGGAAGTAGAAGCTAATGATGCTAATGATCTTACAAGACAGCAAGAACTAATAAAGCAAAGTCAAAATAATGACAAAATAGAAGGAAACATAAAATATCTCACTGAGAGAATGACAGATCAAGAAAATAGATCTAGAAGAGACAATCTGAAAATCATTGGTCTTCCTGAAAAATCAGAAATTAATAGAAATTTGGACACCATACTAAAAGAAATTATCCAAGAACACTTCCCTGATGTTCTTCAACAAGAGGGCAAAATAGACATTAAAAGGATCCATTGATCACCCTCTACACTAAACCCTGAAAAGTCAACCCCCAGGAATATCATTTCCATATTCAAGAGTTTCCAAGTAAAGGAAAAAATATTACAAGAAGCCAGAAAGAGACAATTCAGATATTAAGGAACACCAATTAGGATTAGACAGCATCTGGCACCCTCCATGCTAAAAGACCCTAAGGCATGGAATATGATATTCAAAAAGGCAAGAGATTTGGATCTACAACCAAGGATCACCTACCCATCAAAACTGACTATATACTTCCAGAGGAAAGTGTGGGCATTGAACAAGATAGAAAATTTCCAAGTATATGTAAAGAAGAGAACAGAACTAAATGTAAAGTTTGATATCCAACCACAAAAATTAAGAGAAACAAGAAAAGGTAAATAAGAAAGAGAGGGGAAGGAAAGAAAACTCTTATTATTAAATTTGCTTTTTTAAAGGTTTAAATATAATGAAATTATTTGTATTCCTATATGGAGAAATGTTATGTGTAGTTCTCAAAAAATGTATTCACTATTGTAGTAATTAGAAGAATTATTCATAGGGAGAGGTTGGAGTACTAAATGGCCTAAGATGATACGCAAATAAAAAATGGATGGAATAGTAGATGGCACCAAGAGAAACTTGAAGGAATAATAAAAATAGGATAATCTATACCACACAAAGAGGGCATGCGAAGGGGAGGGGATGAATACTATTATAAGAAGGCAAGGAAGAGAGCATTAATCAGTAATATTTAAACCTTTCTCTCAGTGGAATTAACCCTTATAGGAAAGAGTAGCTATATCCATTGGTATATTGAATTCTATCTTACCATAAAGAGAAAGTCAGAAGGGATAAAGCATGGAGGGGAAGTGAGGTGGGGATTTCAAAAAGGGAAGGGAAGAGAGGAGGGTAGGGAATTCATTAAGCTTTAAAAATAATAAGAGGTGAACAAAAAGGGAGAGGTTGGAAAGGGAAGTAAATTAAGGGAGGGGATAAGGGGGACTGATTAAAAAAAAACACTGGTTTAAAAGGAAATAATATAAGAAGAATAGGTAGAACTGGAAGAGGATACCAAAATGTTGGGGAACACACAGCTGATAATTATAACTCTGAATGTGAATCAGATGAACTCGCCTGTAAAACAGAAGCAAATAGCAGAGTGGATTAAAAACCCAAATCCTACCTTATTTTATCTACAAGAAACACACATGAGGCAGGTGGACATACACATGGTTAAGGTCAATGGCTGGAGCAAAATCTTTTGGGCTTCAACTGAGAAAAAGAAGGCAGGATTGGCAATCATTATTTCTGACAAAGCCAAAGTAAAAATAGATCTGATTAAAAGAGATAGGGAAGGTAATTATATCCTGATAAAAGTCAGTACATACAATGAGGAAATAACAGTACTCAACAGGTATGCACCAAATGGTATAGCAACCAGATTTCTAAAGGAGAAACTGGCAGAGCTCAAGCAGGAACTAGAATGCAAAACTATACTAGTGAGAGACCTAAGTCTTCTTATATCTGATCTAGATAAATCAAACCAAAAATAAATAAGAAAATGATAATAGAGGTGAATGAAATTCTAGAAAAAATAGAGTTAATAGATATGTGGAGAAAAATAAATAGGGACAAAAAGGAATACACCTTCTTTTCACCTGCACATGGTACATTCACAAAGATTGACCATGTACTATGGTATAGAAACATGGCAAACAAATGCAAAAGAGAAGAAATAATAAATGTAACTTTTTCAAATCATAATGGAATAAAAATAATAATTAGTAAGGGCACCTGGACAGGCAAATAAAAATTAACTGGAAATTAATATGATTCTCCAAAATCAGTTAGTTAAAGATCAAATCATAGAAACAATTAATAATTTCATTGAAGAGAATGACAATGATGAGACATCCTACCAAAATCTGTAGGATGCAGCTAAAACAGTACTCAGGGAGAAATTTATATTCTTGAGTGCATATATTAACAAATTAGGGAGGGTAAAGATCAATGAACTGGGCATGCAAATCAAAAAACTAGAAAGTCAACAAATTAAAAATCTGCAGTTAAAAACTAAATTAGGGATTATAATAATTAAAGGAGAAATCAATAAAACTGAAAGTAAAAGAACTATTGAATTAAGAAATAAGACGAGAAGCTAGTACTTTGAAAAAAACCCAATATACTTGACAAAATACTGGTCAGTCTAATTAAAAAAGGAAAGAAGGAAATCAAATTAACAGTATCAAAGATGAAAAGGGAGACCTCACCTCTAATGAAGAGGAAATCAAGGCAATCATTACAAATTATTTAGCCCAATTATATGGCAATAAATATAGTAGTCTAGGTGATATGGATGAATATTTGCAAAAATATAAATTGCCTAGATTAACAGTAGAAGAAATAGAATACTTAAATTATCCCATATCAGAAAAAGAAATTTAACAAACCATCAAAGAATTCCCTAAGAAAAAATCTCCAGGACCAGATGAATTCACAAGTGAATTCTATCAAACCTTTAAAGAACAACTAATCCCAATACTATAAAAATATTTTATATAATAAGCAAAGAAGGAGTTTTACCAAACTCCTTTTATGACACAAGTATGCAACAGATCCCAAAGCTAGGTAGATCAAAAACAGAAAAGGAAAAGTACAGACTAATGTCCTTAAAGAGCATAGATACAAAAATCTTAAACAGAATATTAGCAAAAAGTCTGCAGCAAGTGATCACAAGGATTATTCATTATGACCAGGTGGGATTTATACCAGGAATGCAAGAATGGTTCAATATTAGGAAAGCTATTCACATAATTGACAATATCAACAAGCAAAGCAACAAAAATCACATGATTATTCCAATAAATGCTGAAAAAGCATTTGACAAAAATCTAAAACCTATTTGGCAAAATACAACACTCATTCCTACTGAAAACACTAGAAAGTAAAGGAATAGAAGGGTCTTTCCTAAAAAATAATAAATGGTATACATCTGAAACCATCAACAAACATCATCTGCAATGGGGATAAATTAGAAGCATTCCCAATAAGAACAGGAGTGAAACAAGGATGTCCATTGTCACATCTATTATTTAACATTGTACTAGAAACACTCACAGTAGCAATTAGAGAAGAAAAGGAAATTGCAGGCATTAAAATAGGCAATGAGGAGACCAAGCTATCACTCTTTGCAGATGACATGATGTTCTACTTAAAAAATCCTAGAGAATCAACTAAAAAGTTAGTGGAAATAATCAACAACTTTAGCAAAGTTGCAGGATACAAAATAAACACACATAAATCATCAGCATTTCTATATATTTCCAACTCATCGCAGTAGCAAGAATTGGAGAAATTCCATTTAAAATCATCTAGACCACTGATGGGCAAACTTTTTAAAGAGGGGGCCAATGGGAAGGAAATGCTTATCTGTCAGTCTGTTTCTAAAGCAGCTACAACCTACTGGTTGACAAAAACTCCTAGGAAAATTGGAAAACACTATGGGAGAGATTGGGTCTAGATCAACATCTCACACTCTATGCCAAGAATAACTCAGAATGGGTGAATGACTTGAATATAAAGAAGGAAACTATAATTAATTAGGTAAGCACAGAATAGTATACTTGTCAGAACTCTGGGAAAGGAAAGATTTTAAAAACAAGCAAGAGTTAGAAAAAATTTTAAAAAATGTACAATAAAAAAAATTTGATTACATTAAACTAAAAAGTTTTTGTACAAACAAAACCAATACTACCGAAATTAGAAGGGAACCAACAAATTGGGGAAAAATTGTTATAACAAAAAACTTGGACAAAGGTCTAATTACTAAAATATATGAGGAGCTAAATCAATTGTACAAAAAATAAGCCATTCCCCAATTGATAAATGGGCAAGGAACATGAATAGGCAATTTTCAGATAAAGAAATCAAAACTATCAACAAACACATGAAAAAGTGTTCTAAATCTCTTATAATTAGAGAAATCCAAATCAAAACAATTCTGAGGTACCACCTCACACCTAGCAGATTAGCTAACATTGCAGCAAATGAAAGTAGTGAATCTTAGAGGGGATGTGGCAAAATGAGGACATTAATGCATTACTGGTGTTGTATTAGGGAAGCTGTAAGATTACACACACACGCTCTCACAAACAGGCTTTGACTGAAGGGAGGAGCAAGATCTTGTTGAGAGCTCCTTCACTTCCCCCCTCCTGCCAGGCATTTAGAAAAGTCAGTTACAATATGGAGGTTGATCTGTTATCTTCTGGGCTCAGTCAGTAGACTAGGACAGACTAAACTCCTAAAGATGATAACTTTCTCTAAACTATTTTTCCACAGGTTTGAATATGAGAGAATAGGAGGAGCTTGATGTCTTTGAAGCTCACAGGCACTGAGGATAAGATATAAACCAGTGCTACCAAGTAAGAGGAACTTGGCTTGAGCAAGTTGTGAGTATTTCTGTAAATATAACCAGGCACTGCTCTCAATTGATTAAAGGTCTATGATATGTGGGGATGGGAAGGAAGGGAGATATGTGGGGATGGGAAGGAAGGGAGATCAAATAAGGATTGACAAGGTCTGGGAAGCCATAAAACTGTTATGACCAAGCAGCCCCTCCCCCCAAAGTGGAAAGGTAACTGGAATAGATATTCTGCTCTCTATCCCTATAAATATTCTTCCTCTATGTCTAAATAACTAAACAGAGGTAAACTGTGTTGTAGATTGAATGTCAAGTCAAGTTAAAGCAGGTTGTCAGTTAGGAACCAAAATGGCTTTGCTCAGATTCAAGCCTCGAGCCCCAGGACCCAAGACCCAGCAAGCAGAGTGACCTACCTACTCTAAACCCAAGACCCAACTGCCTTTAACTGACCCCTCTCTCAGAGTTCTCAGGAGGCCCTATGGAATTCTGAGCTGTGGCCCTCTCTGCAGCTAGAATTCCACTCTGCAATATGAATCTCACACTGGTGGAGTTGTGAATAGATCCAACCATTCCAGTGGAGTAAGTATGTAACACTTCATTACATGGAATGGTCACACTAGACAACACATAGAACATTTTCTGACTTCACATCTATATCTGAAACATAAATTTACACTTAAGAGGGAAGTTTGTCTGCCTTAGCACAGAATTTTCCTCTTAGGTTGGTTCAGATACCTTCTATTCAAATAACCTGACATTCCTTGTAAATCATGTAAATGTGTAAATGTTTGCTTACTAACCCTTAGCAATAAGTTTTACTAACACACAGGGACAGTTATTTAGTTTGATAAGTTGGAACAGGGACAGAATTTTCTAAACTTTCTTTGTAAATACTGTACATAGCTTAAGTCTATAGTTTAACCAAAAGACTTACAAAGAATATTAGTCTTACTTATTCTTACTAACATTTCTAACATAGGCATAAGTGTACTAACATGTTCATATACTAATTTTAGAAAGTGAATTAGAATTTATAAACTTATATTGCAGAAATTTTCTTAAATAGATATAATTTGTTGTTAGTTCATGAAATTAAATAGATGATAGAATTTTTTACTTTGTTTTAGCTGGCACATGTTAACTTTAAGACTGCTTGTGAATGTTTGCATTTAACTTGCTTTTCCTTTCTGTTAAAAATTTTTTGCAAAACTGAAACCCCATTCCTTTCCTATGCCTTTACCATAACCCATCTTAGTTTTCCTTAGACTAGTCTTAGCACAGTTTAGTAGTAAGCAACCCTTATTATTTTACAAAACTTAGGGATAAGAGCATAATTATAATTTAACTTAGAATAAGAGTAGTAACACCTTAGATATTAGCAACCAGAAAATGTTGCAAGGTGCAAATTTTCCAAAAAAACAAATGATCAGATTTGTAATGCAAGGTGGCTAACAGAAACCTTTTGCTTTTGTACTTTCTAATGGTCACAAAAATTCAGTTAGAAGTCTTAGAATCTTCAGAAAGTCAGTTAGAACTTAAAGCTATAAACAGAGGTGTTCCAACTGACCGGGCTTTTGCCTTCTGGCTTTCACTGTGGCTGGAGGCTTTTGCTTTGGCCTTGGCCTGTGCTTATCTTGTCTTCGGGAGATGTAAACCTATCTCATTTCTCTGGACCTCTCCCTGATCTCTCCATCTATATCCCTCCCCTTCCCCTGAATTTCCTGTGGGTCCCAGGTGGAAGGGAGGGCTTGGTGATGGAACATCGTGGGTTTTAGTTTCTTTAGATAATTAGAGTATCCTCAAATAAGTTACCCCTAGATTTAATAAGGACTTTACATAAAAGGAAGTCAAATCTCCTGACTGGGAGAGCAGGCTCTCTCAGTCTAAATCTCTTCATGACCCATCCCCCACCATCACCCCTCTCTCTAGCAGCAGTTAAAAATCCTGAACCTCTTCCTTCTGACTAACCTGAGATAAATAAATCCCCTTGTTACCTACTCAAAGCCTCTGGTGAATCATTGTATCAAAGATTGAGGCAAGGGCTAAAGAGGGAAGGACTCATTTTCTTTTATTTCTTGAAAGAATTGGGGGCATCCATCTTGCCAGGAAGTACCTACCCAAGGCTTCCTCCAGCCATCAGTGTGACTGGCAGGGAGGGGCCCTCTCGACTCCTCCCTCAAGAGACTTTAGAAACTAACAAGAGAAATTCTCCAGCTAAACCTAAACATTTCTTACTGGCCCTAGTTTCCTCCCTGTATTCTCTGTCTCAAGCCTCTGGGAAAAAATCTGTTTGAGCTGCCCTCTCCTACATACCCCATTTCCTTTATCTCCTAAATACCTTCCCGTACCTTCATTCCTCCTCCAATCACTCTATAATCACCTTATATCCTCTTTATCCTTCCTCACACCCAAATTGTGTTTGCGACCCACTCAGATTACCTCATTTACTTTCTTTATAACATCTCCTTGTGGTGGCAAAGAATTGGAAAATGAGGGAATGCCCTTTGAGGAATGACTGAACAAATTTTGTTATCTTTTGGTGATGGAATACTATTGTACTCTAAGGAATAATGAACTGGAGCAATTCCATGTGAACTGGAATGACCTCCAGAAACTGATGCAGAGTGAAAGGAGCAGAGCCAGGGAACATTGTACACAGAGACTGATACACTGTGGTACAATCGAACATAATGGTCTTCTCTACTAGAAGCAATGCAAGGATCCAGAGCAAGGCAGAGAGACTTATGAGAAAGAAAACTAGCCACATTCAGAGGAAGAACTGTGGGAGTCTAAACACAGAAGAAAAACAACTGCTTGAACACATGGGCTGATGGGGATATTATTGGGGATGTAGAGACTAAATGATAACTCTAGTCCAACTATCAATAATATGGAATTAAGTCTTAATCAATGATATATGCAAAACCCAGTGGAATTGTGTATCAGCTATGGGGGATGGAGGGAGGGAGGTTTGGGGGAGAAGGAAAGAACATGAAACATGTCACTATGGGAAAACATTCAAAATTAAAATTAAAATTAAAAAAAATAGATTTATATGATAATATTTATTTTTACATTGCTTAGATTTTTCTCTGTATCCTTCTTGATTTAGAGTCATCCCTTATAATAATTAGAAAAAAAGAAGAGGGAGAAGAAGAGGTAAAAATAAAAATATTTACCAATAGAAAGAAAAAGATCTTCCAGTAGATAAAAGTTAAACATCATTAGCTTTACTTCTTCCCCACAACATACCTATATTCTGCAAAAAAAGTTGGTATAAATGGGCATCAGGAAGGTTCAATGCATAAAGATCCAGGCCTAGAGGATACAGGCTTTGGTTTCAAATTTGGCCTCAGATACTTCCTGGCTCTATGACCCTGATCAAGTCATTTAACTCCAGTTGTTCTTACCACTCTTCTACCTTGAAACTTATACTTAAATTGATTCTAAGGTGAATTATCTTAAAGCAGACGTTCTTCCTTTTAAGTATCTGAATGATTTCTTCCTTCTTAATTCCAAGTGATGCATGTACTCTACAGATGTAGAACACTATGGTATCAAAAGACACAATGGTGCTTCAACTAGTGCTTTAGCAAGACTGGGCATAGCCCCTCCACCTCTGTACCCAGAGACGCTATCTTTGATGAGCTATGTACTTGTTAACACAATGACCTTTAAAAGCTACCATTGCAATAATAGCCTGGATGTTGTATGCATTGATGAAGGACTTGTTCATTTATTTGAATTCTACAGATGATTTCTTGTTGGCACAAAAACTTTTGTATTACACATGGAAGAGAAATCTCTCAAAAGTGTTTGAAGCCTTGCCTACCAAACTAATTGCTTTCCCTGAGATGTTCTTAACATAGATTGAAATCCTGGGTGAAATAATAAATGGTGAAGTAAGCAGGGACATTTATTTTTCAATGTTTAACCGTAACGATGTCTCTCTACACTCAAAATTTATGATAAGTTGGGGGGGGGGTTGTGAACGGAATGCATTACATTGGGAAAGAAATTAATGGCCATCTGTAAATGTGGCGATGGCTGGCAAATCTGTTCTGCATGTTGCAGTAAAAATGCTTTATTGGGCTATAGCAGTTATATACAAGAACCAAGATGGAGCAGGCACCAGCAGGCACCATGTTGAATGGATGAAGGCATTTAGTCTTGGAACAAGACTAGAATATTGTCTTTTGGCCCAGAGTCTGAGGCTGCCAGATAGGGACAAATATCTTAAAATGAAGTTGCTTTGGAACATTAGCAATGAAAGCCACTTAGATGGTATTCAGAGTGGACTTACTAAGATATTATATTGTATACCATAGTAAACAAGTAAGAAGCTTTTCTGGATTTGCATTTTTTATCAATTGTCTGATCAGGAGCAGCCTTAATTCATGTCTGTCATTTCCTTCCTGTCCTATTTTTTTCTTTAACCCAAGCAATCTCGATTGCTTTAACTTCTCCTAAATGTCTTCCTTCCTTCCTTCCTTCCTTCCTTCCTTCCTTCCTTCCTTCCTTCCTTCCTTCCTTCCTTCCTTCCTTCCTTCCTTCCTTCCTTCCTTCCT
>NC_058131.1:207083368-207145796 GCF_016433145.1 Gracilinanus agilis | reverse complement strand
TTTCTTTCTTTCTCTCTCTCTCTCTCCCCTCCTCCTTCTCTCCCTTCCTCTCTGTCTCTGTCACTTTCTGGCATTAGCATAGCACAGAAGACAAATCACAGACTCACAGTGGTACCTTGAGGGTCATGACAGAAGACATTATGTTTATCTTTTCCATGGATCTGGAAGGTAATGTGCCACAATACTCAGAAAAAAAAGCAAAAATTGCCCCTGGATAGCTCTCATCGAGCTACCAAACCAGTCCTCAAATACATCTTTAGTTACTTCTCCCTCGCCCCCATAGTCTCTTATATCTTAAACTTTTAGTAGGTAAATAATACCAAATACTGTCTGGTTTTCGGTCTGTACACCTGCTGTTTTCTCTAATTAACTCCCCTAATTTCTAACTAAAATTCCCATTGTAGAGTCTAAAGCCATGCCCCTATGCTTTACTCTGTTAACTACAGAATGGAAAACCACTATCCTTAAACTTCACAGAACTTTTCTCTGACTGGTAGATCCTTTATGCTGTGTTTGATTCACTATTTCCCCTATCTCCAGTTGTTTATTCAAGTACTATATTTGCTAGTTTTCTAAGAATTTCTTTAGGTGTGTCCATACTGGCATTAAGGCACCTTTCAATTGATTCTAGCCATCAATGAAGAAGACAACCTCTTAACCTCTGGAATCTAGGGACACAGGCTTAGTGATACTATGTTAGAAATGTAAGGGAAGGATATCTAGATAGTACAGTGGATAGAACTCAAGGGATGGAGTCCAGAAGACATGAGTTCAAATCTAGCCTCAGACACTTTCTATCTATGTGACTTAGTACTTAGTATTGATTCTAAGACAGAAAGTAAGGGTTTAAAAAATTAAAAATAATAACAATTGGGCTTTACATGCCTTTGAGTCTAATTGCCTCATTTTACAGATAATAAAATTGAAGGCCAAGGAGTTAAGTGACTTTCTTAGGATTACATGGCTCCTAAGTGTCCACTATGGAATTCAAACTCAAGGCTCTAAAATCCAAGTTCAGTATCCTATACTCTGCCATGCTTCCTCTTTATTTAAACTTGATTAAATTGGATTTGGGAGTAAACTGAATGGAAAGCAAGAGAGACAAATATGGTTCATTGAAATAAGAGTTGGGAGGCCAGGGTTCAAGACATGACACCAACTCTCTGTGGAACACTGGGAAGATCAGTTCTCCTCTCTGGGTCTCCACTTTTTCCTCTAAATTGAAAAGGTTATATTAGATGGTGTTTTAGGTTCCTTTCCGGCCCCAAATTCCATTGTTCTATGAAAATAAGGTGAAGTTGGTCAAGGAGAAAAAAAAAATCATTCAGCAAGCTGACGAATCATAAGAAATATATAACTTGTGACTACCCCCTGCCTCCCCAAGTCCTTTATGCATTTTCAGAACATTTTATAGTATATTTTATACACTTTTTAAATCTACTTTAGGTAAGTAGAACCTAATCTACCTTCTCTGTGTTACAAAATGAAGAAGAAACTTAACAGTCTACTGGCTTTCATTATAGTCAGAGTAGATATTTCAGGGCTCCATGTTCACTTTGGACCTAAATTACCCATTTTAGTATTCTTAATTACTGAAGTGAATTAAGTGACTGAATAATTGGTTAATGACTACTTTAAAGACTATGTAAAAGCTAGAATGGTTGATGAGGTAGAAAGGTACAGTGAGAGTGTTAGAATGAGCACTAGATTTGGAACCAGAAGATCTGGGTTCAAATCATGCTTTTGTTTATTTCTTTGACCTTGGGCATTAAATAAATTAATCTGATAGTAACAGTCAGCAAGCCTAATAAACACCAATTATGTTCCAGACACTGTGCTGATAACATTATAGGGTAATAGATTCAGATCTAGAAGGAATTATATGATAATAGGATCAGAGATTTGGAACTAGAAATGGCACTTTAGAATTTATCTAATCCAGTACTTTCATTTTAATGATGAATAACTTGAAGTCTAAATGAATTAAATGACTTTCTAAAGGTTACACAAGTAGCAAAGCATGAATTTCAAATTCTCTGTCTTCCAATTCAGCATTTTCTCCACCTACCATATTGTCTTCCTGTGCCTCAATTTTCTCATCTGTAAAATGAAGGTATTGGATTAGATGATATCTGAGATACTTTCAAGGTCCATATCTCTGATTCTATGACATGCTGTCTGACCTGATCTCTAGAATTATCTCACTGCTTGAAAATTACCACCCTGCTAGTTTGAGTTCTATTTTTGTGTGAATGTTATCTTCATAGAAAAATTACAGTCAAATCTTGTTATAAAACTCTTTGCTACATACTATATATTTGGTTAGACTGTGGGTCAAACCATATTGACAGTAATAAAGAGGGCATCTCTCTCAATATTACCCAGAAAATCCATCATTCAGGTATTTTCCTTGCCTCCTGATACCAGCATCATTATGAGGTTCTACTGTAGACCAGATTCCAGATTTTAAGCCAACCAGCTTATGTGCCTTGTGTTACAAGGCCAGGACTGTGTTAACAGTTGGATAGAAAGTACAGCTGCACCGAGCCCACAAATACAAGAGCTTGTCCAGCTGGCTCCTCATCTCCAACCCAGCATGCTTCTAGCTTATGAATCTGACTACATTTCCTAGAATCCTTCCCAGGGGATTTCCTGGGAATAGCCTGTTGTTCTATGATTCATGGTCAGCTCATTGGGAATTGTGGTGATTTGAAGGAGTAAAAAGAAAGTCTTAGACTTTATCCTTTCTCCATTAAATTGGTGTGTCTTTAATAGAATTCATCTCTCAAAACTAAAAGATGCTATACACTATAGAATATGGAATGTTAGAGTTTGAAGGAACCTTTGACTGTGGACCATAGAATGGAAGAATTGGAAGAAATTTCAATGACCAGGTAAACTAAGGTTTCTTAACCATTTTTATTTCATGGACATTTTGAAAATCTGGTGGAGTCTTTGACTCTCTTCCCAGAATAATGTTTTTCAATGCATAAAGTAAAATATACAGAATTACAAGGGAAATAACTATATGAAAACAAAAGTTATGAAAATATTGTTTTAAGTTAGCAGACCCCTGGCTAAAAATTCCTGGTTTCTTGTTCAGGCCCCTCTTTTTTTCATTTGTCTGGTAGTTAGTGATGGTTCTAGAATTCAAGATTCCCTCTTTCTCAGTTCACTCTTTTTTTCCTTCTAAATAACTCTGCCTTTCTTTCTGAGTATGGTACCAGAAAATATCCTTTGATAACTTTAACAGAGCAACAAAATAGTAGGCACAAATAAGGTCATTCACAAAAGCTGAGATTTGCAAAGCACTCCTTTGAGGATGAGCAAAACCCAAGCCAGTGTGCCAAACACGAAGAGAAGCTATTTGGTGTGATAACACCACTACTTTTCCCTTCCAGAGGCAAGTTGATGCACATTCTATGTTATCAGACTTTCTATCACTGTGAGAACATTAACAAAAATTCAATTAAAAATAGGGCCCATCATCAAATCTCTATGATCAGTTTGAAGTGTCTACTATGACATTTTCTGAGCTTAATTGCCCTTATGAAAAAGGAAAATAACTCCAAAGCAAGATGCAAGAGTCCTCATTTTATGTTTATTCCTTGAAAACCAACCTCAGAAACTTGGACTAGTTACTGGTAGAGTTTCCTTTTTTCTTCTCTTTTTTTCTTCTTCCTCTTCCTTGCTTTCCCTCTCATTTTCCTTTTCTTTTCACTCCTCTCTTTTCTTTTCCCCCTTCTTCTTTCATTTCTTCTCCTTTCTTTCATTCTCCCATCCTTCTTCCTTCCATAATTAAAGCCTAAGATTAAGGTTTCCCATCAAATTAAGGCTTCCTCTGGATAGTTATCTGAGTGAGCCACAATGTTGGATTGGGGTAGGAAGCTAGATGTGATACTAACCATTGGTTTTTGCCACCCTAGACTCTCTCTGAGACAAAACTTAGTAACTCAGAAAGTATAAAGCAGTGGGAAAATGGTAGGATATAGGATCTCTGGGGAGATGGGAAGGTGTAGTGCGTTTCTAAGACTTTGAAGTAGAAATATAGAGAGGCTATCCCTGAGATATTTGAAACTAAAAATTTTATCAAACAAGACCTTACAGCAATATAAAATGAGTGTCTTTGTTTTTAATTTGAGGAGTTTGACGCTGAATAATGTTTTAATCTTCATTCGACTGAGTCTAAGTGAAGGCATGTAGACAAAGAAAACTGACTTTGTAGTTAAATGATTTGGGGTGGAATCCTAACTTTCCTATTTGAATTTGACAACATAATTTTATAATAATAAAAGAAGCGGTATATGCAAATACAGTTACATATTAAATATATAAAAGTTAATGCCATATAGTTTGGGTAGGGAAGGCACTAACAACTGAGGAGAAAGCTTCATATAAAAGGTGGTAATAGAGAATCTAAAGAAAAATAGAAATTCCAAAAGGCAGGGGTGAAGAAGGACTATATTTCAGGATGCCAAGTAAAGATCCATAGAGTAGGAAAAGGCAGCCTTATGTCTATGGGAGAGACAGCAGGCCAGAATGGCTATACCATACAGTATATAGAGGGAAGATGATGCAAATCTATCCAATTTTAAATTTAGGATCTTTTTACTTACATTAAGTCAGAGTAGCCATCTTGGAGTTGTACAGAAGTCCTCAAATCTCACAGAGAAGTACTGATACTACCTTGTTGAAGAAGCAATCATTTGGAGAGCAGGACAAGGAGGTGATTTTTCCTGACCAGGGAAAAATAAAATCATGAAGCCCTTAACATTTTGTTTGGGGTGGGGATAATGGAGCTGAAAGATGGGGTATCTCCAAAACTGTTTATTTGAGGTGACTGTGACATGGGGGCTAAGAGGGACTGGGGCAGGTAACGGAAGAGTGAGAAGACAGATTCCAAATCAGATTGTAACACCAATTTCATTTTTGATCTTGTATAAATCATTTTTTCTACAAACATCACTATTTTAGTTTCTTTTTTTTGCTCTGTAAAAAGGTGGTTAGACTAATTTCTGAGTATTTTCTTGTTCCAACATTTTTCATTCTCTCTAGAAACTAAAGAGGGTTTATGGCAAACCCTGAGTAGGATCATGAGATTAGAGAATTGGAAGGCCATGTAGCTGAAGTTATTCATTTTATAGAGGAGGAAATACCATTTTAAAGAAGAAAAGCAACTTGCCCATATTACAAGCTTAGAAAATGAATGAGTTGAGATTTACAATCCAAATCATTATCTTTTTAGTCAAATCCAAGGCTTTTTCCACTACATAATGTTTATCCTCCCAAGGGCTTTGCACTTTAAGCCACACAAATCACAAATAGGTGGAGAAATAATTTTAAGGGAGAGTCTGCATGGGTTATATCACAGGTTAACTATCAGGCCAATTCTGCTATAGAGTCTTATGGCACTTACTATCTATCTCACAAAAACAGATTCCTGACTAGAGTATGCAGGTCAATCAATTGATCAATTAGTCAACCAAAAACAATTAAAAAAAAAGACATTATGTTCTAGGTAGTGTGCTAAAAATTAGGTATAACATGAAGGCAAAAAAAAAACGCCAAAAAACAAAATTCAGTCCTTCACCTTGAGGGCCTCAGTATTATCATTGAACAGTATTCCAGAAGTAGTTAACCAGGGCCTAGGATAGTGGAAATAAGAAAATCTGCGGCTATGGGATCTTATGACTTTCTAAATGCAGCCTTAGATTTCATTTGTCTTTTTGCTGCCCCATCAATCTTTTCACTCAAGATGAATTTATATGTTCATTTCTTCCTCTGACAATTTTGTATTCTACACCACTCATGTGGGGCCTTTGATTTGAAGCCCTCATTCAGAGTGAGTTGAGTCGACTTCTGAGATCTGGCAAAAGAGCACTGTTGGTAATTTGCCCAAAGTTGTCATTATGAGCTGCATACAGCTTGCCAACAATCTGATTTTATGATCAATTACCACCAGGATAAATTGCTAATATAAATGTCATTAGAAAAAGGAGAAAAATGTTTTATGGTAACTGTCTCTAGTCTTTACGTTTTTGCTCCTCTCACCCCAGCCACCTAGGATATCTGGCTTACTTTTAAGTGATATATCTCATTTTGGTTGTCTTCTCTTTCTGCCCCAGAAGGGATAGGAAGTGTTCACCATAGTTTAAGAGAAAAATATCTGAGTGCTTTCATGAGTCAAGACGGCAGTGAAAAAAAAGTTAATGACTTTACGTGCATTAATACAAATTAATTGATAGGAGTAGAGTCATTAAAGAAGGAATTCTTAACCTGCAGTCTGTGAATCTTTTTTTTAATACTTTTTAACATGTTGATATCTAACTCTATTTGAATTATTTTTTGGTAATTCACCGGAATTAGTCAGCTAGCATTAATTAAATGCCTTGTGCTAAACATTCGGGATAAAAAAAAAATTATTCCCTGCTATTGTGGTGTTAATAGTCTAATGTGAGGAATAACATGAATATGCCTATTTATAAACAAGATATCTACAAGATAAGCTGGAGTTCATCTCACAGGAAAGGTACTAAAGTTAAAGAGACCCGAGGAAATTTTCCTAGAGAAAGTAGGACTTTGGCTGAGACTCTAGGGAAGCTAAGCAATAGAAAAGAAGGGAAAGAGAGTTCCAGACCCAGGGTAGAGCCAGTGAAAATGCTTGAAGGTAGATCAAGTGTTGTGTTGGTAAAAAGCAGCAGTACAAGGTGTGGAATAAGGTGAAAGAAGGCAGTTATAGGAACAGGCCAGCTTATGAAGTGTTTTACCAACAAAACAGAAGCTTTTATATTTTATCCTGGAGGCAACAAGGAGCCACTCAAGCTCACTGAATAAGAGAATGCTATGATCAGATTTAAATTTTAGGAAGATCAGTGTGATGGCTGATTGTAAAATGGGCTAAAAGTGGATAGAGAGACCCTGAGGAAAGTGAACTAACAAAGAGCCTTTTGCAATAGTCCAGGCGTAAGCATTGAAGGTCTTCATTAGAGTAGGGGTCAGGGGAGAGAAAGGGACCTGTGACAGATGTTATGAAGGTAGAAACCACAGGACTTGACAGCTGATTGGATGAAGGAGAGGATGAAAAAGAATAAGAAGTGAAGGATAATGCTGAGGTGCCATGATTAGGAGGCCTGGGATAATAGTGGTCCCCTGGACAACAATAAAGAAGTGAGGAAGAGAGGACGGTTGGAAAGGAAAGATATATATTTTATTTCATGCATTTAAAAATATTCTGAGAAGGGGTGCTTAGGATCTGCTACAATACAAAAGGGGTCCTTGACACACAAAAGAGAATCATGAACCCCAGGATTAGTGTGGGGGATCAAGGGGTTAAATCACCCCCCAATTCTCCCTCCTCTATCCTATAAGTTCACAGAGAGGGCACATGTGCAGAGAAGAGAGCAACTTACCTTGATAAAGATATGGAAGGCAGAGAGAAATCTCCTCCATGGCTCCAGAGGCCAGGATCTAGTCAAAATTATTTTTGTTGACCATTTGGTTCCTTTAATGAGCTACCTTGGTGGAGAGTAGATAAATAATACACATTACTACTAGCTTAGGAAGCGGTAGAAGCCTGAAGCCTGTTGAACGAGAGCATGATGGAATAAAGACTGGGAGAAGCCTGCAGGTGCCAAGTGTCATTCCTTTTAACCCTTTCATGTGACTCTGCCCCTCTTCTGCCCATGGAACCCTGTGCAACCTCTGGTCCATGAAATATCATAATAAATCACAATAGACTAGAGCAAAGGAAGGCAGAAAATCCTCTGTATTTTGCTTAGGTCAGAGAATATTTGGGCAATTGTGGTCCATTCTGGGCACCGAATTTTAATGAGGACATTGGCATGTGAGGGGAGCTGAGACCAGGCCATTTGAAAATTATTGAATAGATTAGTATGTTTAGCCTAGAGAATAAAAGGGAATAAAATATCTGCCATCAAGTGGAAAAGGAGATTAGAATTTTTCTCCTTGACCTCAGGGAGGTAATAGGTATGGTATCACATTAGAGCAGTGATGGGCAAACTTTTTAAAGAGGGGAACAAAGGAAAGGAAATGCTCATCTGTCAATCTGTTTCTAAGGCAACTCTTTAGGGGTTTCATTGTATTGTATCCTACTCATTGTATTAGTCAGATTAGGAATAATGTCACAGAGTGGATAGAACATTTCAGGGGACCCTATCTGGCCCATGGGCTGTAGTTTGCCCATCACTGCATTAGAGCAATGGGTGGGAAGAGCAAAGAGGCAGAATTAGTTTTTTATTTTAAAAGATCTTGATAGGTTATCATGTTAAGGATGAATCAGACAAAAAAATAACAACAAAAAACTTAAATAAGTTAAAAAATCTTCATAAGATGGAGGAGGTGTGGCTAGATGGCAATTTGTCTAAAAAAAATCCCAAAAAATTGATTGGGGTGATATGGTTTAGTGAACTGCTGGGATAAGTATGAACTTATTGTGACACAGTGGTCTAAAGAGCTAGCATAATTTTAAGTTGTTACAAGTCCTAGTTATTTTTACTTTCTCTTGCTGTTGTTTAGTCATTTTAGTCATGTCCTGATCTTTATGACCTCATTTGGGGTTTTCTTGGAAGAAATACTAGAGTGGTTTGTCATTTCCTTCTCCAGTTAATTTTACAGATAAGGAAAAAGGTAAACAGGGTTAAATGACTTGCCCAGGGTCACACAGCCAGAAAGTGTCTGAGGGCAGATTTGAACTTCCTGACTCCAGGCCTGGCATTCTAATCCACTATACAACCTTCCTGTTGTACAGTTATCAAAAACAAATACTGGTTCAAAAGAAATGGTTGCCTTATCCACAATCCTTTGAACATAGGAAGTCATATCCTGGAACGTCAGAGGGAGAAGGAAGCTTAGATACCAGTCAGCTCAGCTTCTTCAGAAAAAAACAAAAAACAAAAAACTGAGACTTAGAAGTATTAAGTAACTTGTCACAAACTACACAGCCAAATAATATGAGAGCTGACACTCAAATACTTAAGAACCTTTTCTACTATATCACCCTACTGCAAGTCCTTGAACAATCTTTTAAATGATTAAAAAATAGAAATGATTACCTCTTTCACTTTCAAAAATTTTGAG
This sequence comes from Gracilinanus agilis, assembly GCF_016433145.1. NCBI lineage: Eukaryota > Metazoa > Chordata > Mammalia > Didelphimorphia > Didelphidae > Gracilinanus > Gracilinanus agilis. The sequence continues at coordinate 207,136,700 of NC_058131.1, read as the reverse complement.
TTGCTGTATAGGCTCAGTTGCTGGCACATTCAAAAGTCAGAAATCTAGATCTTTTGAATTGTGTCCCCAAACTCCAGTAACTTAGATCCCACTGTCTCCCGACACTCCATATTATCTCTATCATAGAACATAGAATGACAGAACTGGGAAAATCTCAGAATATGCAATATTAGAGCTAAATGTTTACCTTAGAAGTCATATAGCCCATGGATCTCATGTTAGAAATATACAATCTCCCCTGAATACCTGACTGGAAGACTTCTGCCTGTTTCATGGCATTCTTTAGGTCAATTTTGCATTGATGCAGATGAACTAGTTCATTAAGGACTTGTTGCCAACACCTTTCCTCTGAATCCCTTTTCCACTTCTCAGGTCGCTTGTGCCATGTCAGGGATGATTCTTTAATGAAATGGGCATTAGATACTTAGAACATATTCTACATATTCACTACGTAGTTAACAATGATTTGTTCTGCAACTCTTTCAAGATATTTTGCTCCTGAAATCCAGTGACTTTAAGATTGCTTTAATTAATTGCACTGACATTTTTTTTGAAGCATGGCATGAAAAAAATGACTGTATAAGGTCAATCCTTTTTTTCCTCCTTTCCTTTATATTTTATCAGTTGAAAAACCACCCCAGTTCACCCACACAAATTATATGCCACAGGAGGATGATTTCAGCTTTGCTTATAATAAACTGTTTTGAAGAAAAGAGCCAGAAGATTACCAGATTGTTCTCAAGAGGCCCAAAGGTTAGATAGCCCTTCTTCCAGAATCAATTTAGGACACAGGGGGAATCCAAGGTATGGTTGAGTTGACCCATGATGAGGCTAGCAATTTTCAGCCATTGATGGCAGCCAAGGAAACCAAAGAACTGTAGAAGAATAAGTGAGCCATGTGGGCCACCATCTGCCATCCAACTCTTCCACCCCAACTTTGCATATTATCTGGAGCTTAAATGTAAACCGATAACTCTGACATATGGATTTAGGATCCTTTGAACCACTGTTCACTGAGCAGAGGAGTGTGGGTGCCTAATATACTGTATTATACTGCTTCCTATCTACAAGAGTGACCAGGCAACTAATTTGTAGCTTTATCTGTTTTCCTTCACACAGTAAATACTATTGCACTTGAGACAACAAAAAACATCGATAAATCCCTGTCTGCTCTGGGCCAGATCCTTGAGTAGAATGCCTAGCATTTTAAAAAAGGGACCTTTTGCTTCCCCCTCTAATTTTGATGTTTAAATGAAAGAAAATGTTTCCTCCATTATAAGCCTTTAGTTCTGGGGCTTTTGTATTTGGGGACTGGCAGAGGGTGGAAATTGCTGGTGAGATAATCACAGCTTCCTTAGGTAGGGAAACTGGAGATTCAGTTAACCCTATCAATGCTGGAAGAGGGAAGAAGAGGAGCAAGAGGAATCTTTCCTTACTGCCATTCTGGTGGGAGAGCTGGATTAGAGTGGGTAGAGAAGAAAGGGTGAAGAAAATTATCCTTTATTAATTCCCTAAGGAAAAAGAAGTTGAGACTAGGGTGGGGAAAAGGTAGAAAATGGTAGAGTAATTATGACTGACAGTACAGACTGAGAGTATATTTATAACATCTCCAAGTCAGAATTACTGGAGAATTTTGAGTTTTATTCAACATATATCAAATACTTTGTGTCTTACTATGGAAACATAGATTTTAAATAACATTAAGACCATCATGTCTACTATGTCAGAGGCATGAATAGTGAGCCTAATTGGTTCATTTCTATTGCTTCATAATTTTAGGTGTTTCATAATTAATCATTGATCTTTTTATGCCCTCGAAGGAGCAATACATTAATACCTTCACATTTCAGTGATAGAATGGATATGAAAAACTAGCTATATTAGAAGCTCAGTAGTTGTTGTTGTTGTTGTTAGTCAAGATTTCAAAGAGGAGTCACTATTTTGTTTAGAAGTCTATAAAACCATTATTTCCATCATCATGTTATTACATATAAGAAAGAACTTTGTTTCCTGATACTCTAGAGAGAAGAATAAATGACAAATGTTTTCTCTGAGTCATTGGCTCAATATTGCAGCAGACCTAGAATGGAAATAATGACTTTTCAAAAGGGCCAAGGAAATCTAGAATCCTAATGATAATGTGAATATATTTGGGCGAATTAGTATAGCTTATATATTAAGAGTAAGGATATATCTCAAAATCATAGTTATAGCTGGAAAGTGGAAACAGTGTTGGATAAAGAGTCAAGACATGTGAGTTCAAGTCTTGGCATTGTTACTTACTGACTTTGTAAACAAACAAAGACACTTCTGTCTTTGTTTCTCATTCTCATCTTCTATACAATGAAAATTATTATCCCTTCTCTTCTCTTTTAGAAGGATATTTTGTGAAACTCACAATTTATGCCTTTAACACATTGGACATGATGACCATGATGTTGCTTTAAAAATCCATTTTTCCATTTGATATATGTACATATGTATTTGATATTTGTTGAATAAAACTCAGAATTCTCCAGATCCAATAAAGTAAGGTACCTAGATACTTTCTGAACAAAAAATATTTGTAGATGAGAAGTATTTTTATTCATGCTGACTCTCAAGCAGCATCAACCAGATTCTCTTAGACATAAATTGCTCAGTAGATGTTTGCTGAATCACATTGAAACTCTTCATTTTACAAATGAATATATCAAGTCCTGGAGAAATCAAATGACCTGCCCAAGATGAGTGCAAGAATCAAGACTAGAGCTTGGGTCTCCTGTATCCCAGTCTCATCCTTATTTCATTATAGCATTCTTCATGTCCCTTTCCACAGAGTAGATATGGAGGCCAGCTTCAAATGGGTTGGGAGTCTCACCTAAAACAGTAAAAAATCATAAACAAGTCACTTAAGCTCTTTTTAAGTCAGGTATCAGAAGACATGTAAAAATGGGATAATACCTGCAGAAACTCCCTCATGGTTTTGTGTCAAAGCTCAAAGGAAGTAATGAGAAAAAAAATCTTTGCAAATCTTAAAATGTCCTATAAATGTTGGCCTTTGTTATTATTCAAAATAAAATATTATTGCATTGAATATATTTATTAAGTGAATATCAGTATCAATAATAATAACAAATAGACCACATTTGAGCTTTGTATCACTAGCACAAACACAGCAAAATTTGATGATGATAAAGACTGTTTTAGGAACTCCACTGTCAGGATACAGGTTTTTCTATTTGATTTTGCTTTCAAAAAAGAATCTCTACTTTTTGTGTATGGGTATTCATCTGATGGAGTGATTAGATACTTTTAGCAATTTTCTACCAATTTATTACTTCTCTTGGTCTCTGGCTGAGCAGTCGGGTGCCATTAGGGACAGCACGGTACTAATAGAAAGAACAATAGACTGAGAATCAGGAAGCCTGCATGATGGACCCAACTGTTCTAATAATTAGTCAGGTTATTAAAAATAATGCCAGCTCCTATGCGTATAGTACTTTGAGCTTTGCTAAGCACTTTACACATACTATCTCATTTCTCTAGCTCTTAGTTTCCTCATCTATGCAATGGGGATTAATGTTCCTAAATAGTTTCTATTATAATTATTATTCTAAGTAGCTTATTGCTAGACTTAAATGAATATGTGGAAGAATATTTTGTGAGTAAAAAAAAAAACTATTTATAGCTGACAATTGTTATAATTTGTCTCTATTTTCCCATGCTTTGTCTTCACTTTTTTCTTCAATTTTCCTAATATTCTTTTTTCTTTTTTTTTCTTGTGACATAGCAAAAGGAACCCAGGATGGATTTGGATTTAGAACACTTGGGTTTGTATCCTTGCTTCATTATTTTTTCCCTCTATAACTTTAGGCAAATCAATTCTCAGTGACTGTTTTCTTATCAGGAAAAAAAAAACCCAAAATCATTAGTCTAGATATTCTCTAAGCTCCCTTCCAGTTATAAATCCCCTCATCCTCCTCTTTCTCTTCCTGTGCTCTCCAAACAGCAAGGAAAAGGTCAAAAGCAGTCTCTTGAATAGCTAACACTCTCCTTGAGGCACTTGCTGTATAGCCTCCCTAAGGGCTCTCTTTCTCCCTTAGCTTGTGGTTTGGGGGGGGGAATGCCCCTGGCACTCCAGGGGTTAAAAACAGTATGCATTTAAGTAAGCCAGCTGCCTCGGCATCAGTTCCTGAAATCTGATAAATGAAAAATGGGCATGGTATCAAATTTAATCACATTTGTATTCAGATGTTGTTGAGAGCAGACACTGATTTATGAACTAGCAACAGACACCAGATTTCCTGCCTCCTTTATATACATATGAATGGATGGACGGATGGATAGATAAACAGACAGTGAAATCATGTTGCAAATTACATGGCACCAGACCCGTTTATAACAGAGATCTCATCAAACTGATATTAAAAATACTACAGATAGAATTTTTCAGAGCAGCAGCTCCCTGAGATCTTCTCATCTTACAATCTGGGGCTTCCTTCAAAAGAATTCTCTCTTTTGATTTGCTCCATGTTTCTTCTATAGCTCTGTAATCTCTGCTTAGCGAGAGCATTCAAGATGGGCAGGGATGAATGGGTTGTTGTAATTTGTTTGGTATCTTCTATCAAGCCATCATGCAGCTCCACTCCATGTGCACATTTTGACACACACACACATGGGCATTCACACTCATGACGTGCCCCCCCCACCGCTGAAATCTAAAAAAGCACAATTGTATAAATCTGGGTCTTAACGCATGAGGTTAAGTCTTTTAGATTGTTTGTCAGGAGTTAGGGAGGAAGGATGTGAGACAGTTCCAAGTGAATTAGTAATAAGGCAGATAAGCAGCCAGACATCAAATACGCATAGAAAGATGAAGCAGGAAGGTCTGCTCTCCAACCCCTCTTGCTGTCCATAGCTCACTTTTTAATTTACTTATTTTTTGCACCTATACTATGTCTCACATAAGGTGTAGAAGGAACAATAAAATCATCTAGTCTGGCATTCTTATTTTAAAGATAAGTAAACTGGGGATACAGAAAGGGAAAACAATTTGCCTAAAGTCATAGAGCTAGTTAAATGCAGAGTTTGAAAAAGGACCCAGGGCTCTTGACTCCCAATTCCCTGGCCCTTTCAACACCTTATATTATCTTTCCACTGTGGCCTGATAGATTAGAGCTGGCCCCAGATATGGGAAAATCTGGGTTCAAGTTTTGTCTCTGGCACATACTAGCAGTATGATCTTGAGCAAATCATTTAGATTTTCATTGATTTAGTTCAGAGATGTCAAATTTACAGAACTCCCCAGTAGGACAAGAACTGGATTAAAATGTAATTGGGAAATGTTTGACAAAATAAACAAAAATTTAAAATAGATGATATTAATTTATGGTTTTCTAAGTCATGTGGCCCACAGAGATCTTTTTCTTTTTGAGTTGGGCTAGGCAATTCTCTAATATTATAGATTTCAGAAAAGCTGTTAGACTAGATTGGTAGAGGGAATTTCCCCATCTAAGTTTTTGCTATGTCAATGAAATGATATGTCCAGGTTTAGTCCCTATTCCCATACGACTTTCTGCACTTTTTTTTGGTTATTTGTTCCGTGTGTCTGGTTTTCCTGATTACATTGTAAACTTCTTGAAGGCAGGGATCATATCTTATAACTCTATATTCTCCATACTACCCAATAGGATACTCAGTATATAGAATCATACCATAATACTTTCTTCTTTATTCTCCATATCAGTCTTTCCTCCTGATTGAAGTTACTTTTAACAGATCCTAGCTTGTAATGTCTTCTTTGATTTTCTCTAAGGCCAATTCCTTTCTTTAGTAAGTGCTAAGGAGAACAGAGGAAGAAGAGAGAATTATGGGAATATCTTAGGACTAAATTTTTTCATTTACTCATTTATTTTTAGCTAGTACTCCTGACAAAATGAGCAGGTCAATCCAGACCATCCCCTTTTACCAAGAATATTGCTATAGCCTCCTAATTTGTCTTCCCATCTCAAGGATCTCACCACTCCAGGCCATCTTACACATTGCTGATGAATTGATTTTCCTTCTGTATAAATCTGACCATGTCAATCTCTTCAATTAACTCCAGTAACTCCATATTGTCCCTCAAATAAACTATATGTTCCTCTGTTGGCTCTGAAATCCTTTCAGAACCTGGTCCCAAACTATGTTTCCAGCCTCATTGGACAATATTCTCCAACTTACACTTAAAATCTAATCAAACTAGCCTTCTCACTGTTGTTCCTTACTCATATTATTCTATCTCCTTTTTCTTTGTCACTGACTGTCCTTCAAGTGTGCCTCCAAAGCATTCCCTCCTCATTTCCACATCACAGAGTCTCTTCCTTCAAGAAGTACAAGCATCACTTTCTACCTGAAGATCTCTTATTCCTCAGAGTACCAATTCTTTCTCTCTCAAATGCCTTTATCTTTAACTACTTTGTAGTCATTCTCTCTGTCTCTTGTGTATATGTGTGTATATATATATGATAGATATACATATAACATATATATTCTATAAATACATATGTATGTCCCGATTAAAATGTGATGTAAACTCTTGATAAGTTGGGATTGATTTAGTCGTTGCTCTTATATTCCGATGAGTATTGATTGCTTTGTTGACTATTGCCCCCAAATAGATTGCTAGCTCTTTAAAGGCAGAGTTATATTATTTTTCTGGAGCCCTTTTGATTGCTATCATAGTACAATGCAGTAGGTAATCAATGCTTATTTTAAACTGAATATGTTAATTGATTAACCAGTATTTATTAAGCATCTACTGTATGTTAGGCTATATGTTAGACTCTGTTTTAGCAGCTAAGAATACAAATACATCAGGAGTAATCCTTATACTCATTAACCTTATATTCTAACAGGGGAAGATATTGAGAATACAAATAATTATACCCAGAATAAATATGAAGAGAATACATATAAACTAGTTCATTTGAAGGAAGGTAGAGAAAAAGGCCCAGCAACTGAGAGATTCTGGAAAGTCTTCCTGTGGAAGATAATGCTTGAGTTGTATCTTTCAGGAAGAGGATGATTTTACGAGGTGTAGGGGAGGAGGGAGCGTATTCCATCTTGGTAGAAAAGCTACAAAAGCTTTCAACTAAATTCTGCCATGTAAGCATCTAGTGTATCATTTTACCCTTTCTAGACAAGGGCAAATAATTTTTTTCTAACACAGAAAAAGAAGGATCGTGTCAAAGCAGTGAAGTGAATGAGAGAATTATAAAGAATTACAGTTTCTTGATAAAGGTGTATTTCCAGTAATAAAGGTGAGGCAGAAGTTAGAATCTAGGGGTTGAAATAGTTTTTATCCAGGAATATTCACTCCAAAATATGGAATCAGTTGAGTGACCAGTTGTCTAAACAAATTTTTCCCCAGGTTTTGCTCTAACATAGAGGCAGTCACTCTCTATCTATCCCTACTTTTCTCAGATATGTTAGCATGGTCTTCTAGTAAACACACTGTACCTCCTCCTTACTCCCTCTCAGCTTGTGAGGCTGCAGACTCAGACATGGGTAATTGGTTAGGAAACACTGGGATGTAGTACAAAAATCACCAGATAAGAATACAAAGTCCTGCCTTCTAATCTTTCATATGCCACAATCTAGCAGTGTTACCTTGGATAAATCACTTCAACTTTCTGAGCTAATAAAATAGATTAGGTTAGACAGTATCACTGATAAAATCTAACTTTAACATTTCATAAATCTAAAATTCTATGGTTTTGTTTTGTTTTGGGGCTTGTATCTGTAATTTCAGTATGAAGAAACTCCCTATATATTAATTCAGATTGGCAACTGTTCTATAATTCTATAATTCTGAGAAAGTTGTCTGAAGGGCCCTGAGACCTTTGGCCATGGTCACATGTTTGAGGATAGGCTTGAATCTAAGCCGAAAGTGGTCTGAAGTTCTGCTAGATCCTTCCCTATGGTTTGGCCTCTTTGGTGAAGTAATGGGCCTTATAAAGTCTCTCTTGGGTAGCAATAACTTTTTGCTTAAAAGCTGATCATGTCCTGGAGCTAAGACCCCTGATTGTTCTTATGCTACTTAGGTCCAAAAAGAGAGAGAAGAAAGCATCTGTCCATATCAAAATGAAATTAGACATAGGATCAAAAGAACATAGAATCTGACTTTTAGAACTAGAAAGAATTTTAATGAGGAGAATTTTTCTTTCTTGTTTCTCATTCAGGTGTTAAAATGGAAAGAGCTCTGGAATTAAGTCACTAATCTTGGGTTGGAATTCTGGCTGTTCTCACTAACTATATATCAGTGGGTGGGTCACTTTTTTCTCATCTGTAAAATGAAGAGATTAAATTAGAACATCTGTAGCACCAAGTCTCTGACCCTATGAATTAAGAGTTGGAAAACCTGCCTTATCAGCCACCAATTTGAAATATGGGTATGGAGAAAGGTAAAACCATTTTTCTTTATCTGAAAAGTTCAGGGACTGTCTCTTGTCATCACATTGAGACTTTCACCTTGAGGTGTGCTATTGGACTAAAATCTACATAATCATGACTAGCAGTCACATAATATCATCATCTTACTGACATAAGGATATTAGAGAATGGGGTCATTGTCTGACTGAATATGGGAGTTAGCTGCGTGCCAGATGGACTTGAGAGTATGAGCAATAAGACTGGAAATCCAGGGGTGCAGTGATATTGCCAGACTCAGGGAATAAAGGTCATCTTTGGACCAACAAAATTGCCCTGAGACATTTGTGTTGGTTGCAGAGGATTTCTTGGGAGTCTTTAGGGTAGGAAACATAAGTCTTATCACTACCCTGGAATGAATTTCATCTGGATCAGTTCACTGGAAGTGTGAGCCAGAATTTTGGATCCAGAGATTATGCATAATACTTGGGCAGAATAATCAGATGTCAGAGCTTGAAAGGACCTTAGATATCTAGTCTGACTTTGAAAGAAGGAAAGCAGAAAGCCAGAGTAAGTGAAGTCCATGGCTGCAAAAATATGGGTTGCAGAACTAGGCTTAATCAGTTAAGGAGTGCACTTACCATAGTCATTATTAATGCCTCCTCTTCAGGCCCCACTATAAACTCCAGAGTTAATCATATCAAAGAAGCATTCTACTCCTGAACTTTTCTAGGGGAAGTAGACTTCACCTCTGATTGACTGATTCCTCTTAGAGCTTCCATTTCAAAGCCAGTTATATCTTCATTCCTATCCAGATTCCACTCCTGACACTCCTTTCTCTATCTTGCTTCCTTCTGGATACTTTCTCTCTTCCCTATCCCATTTCAGAGTCCTCTTGTGAGTTATCTCTCCCCATTAGAATGAAAGCTTTCTGAAGGCAGGGATTATCTTTCTTTATTCTTATATTTTGTATTCCCAGAATTAAGCAAAATTCCTGGCATATAGTAAGAGTTTAATAAGTTGATTTAAACTGATTTGACTCTGGAGAACTTGAACAGGTGTTCAATTCAGACAGATTTGAGGAGAGACATGTTGGCTCGGGTGGGCAAAGATGGGGAAAGCTAGAAGTGGGGGGAGATCTAAATCTGTTTTGTTCACCCGTAGCTATTATATCAGCCAAAAATGAGCATAAACTCAGCATATATAGACACATTTTTAAGATATAATGCTTATTATATCATATACATTATACAAATGTACAAATGAGTATTTTAAACTCTGACATGAACATGAAATAGTTTTATTTTTAATTCTTTTAGTATTTTTTGTATTCACAAAAATATATTGTTATATTAAGGAGAGCGATGATATCAAATGTTATATTATTTTTGAAAAGTCACTTTATATACAGAGTGACAATGTTATTCTTATAAATAACGTGTTACTAATTTATTATTCAGTTATTTTTGATCATTGTAAAACTACAAGGGACCTCAAGGTTGCTTAATCTAATCCCTTTATTTTATCAATGAGGAAATTGAGGCCCAGAGAGATTAAATGATTTGTCCTAAGTGACCCAGAGAGATTAAATGATTTGTCCTAAGTGACCCAGATAGTAGGTATCATAGATGGTATTTGTACTGAGATTCCAAATCCAGCACTCTTTTTATTATATCCCACTGCTTCAAGTTCCTCTAAAAGTAAATATTCATAATTTGCAATGCAAAATTAAAAGAAAGTTGTTTCTGATTTCTATGCAGCAGAATGATTTTAATATTGACATCCTTTTTTTTATTTATTTGGCTATTCTTAATGATACTAGCTGTGCAAAGTTGGGAAAGTCACTTCACCACTGTTTGCCTCACTTTCCTCACTTGTAAAATGTAAATAATAGTAATATCACTCTTTCTCTCTCCCAGGATTGTTGTGAGTAAAAATTGATGTATTATAAAGTACCTGGCATGTAGTAGGTACTGTATAAATGTTGGCCATCATTATTATTATTTGTAAGTGGGATGAATAAGAGTGAAGAATTAAGGATGACTATAAGATTGGTCCCCTGGATAATTGGAAGGATGATAATTACCCTGCCAGGAATAAAAAAGTCCTAAAGAGTATTGATTTTGGGAGGAAAAGATAAATTAAATAGGGTCTTTAATATAGCTAATGGGGCATCTAGGTGGTGAAGTGGATCAAGAAAATTCATCCTCATGTGTTCATATTTGGCCTCAGACATTGCTTAGTTTGTGTGATTCTAGGGGAGTCACTTAACCTTGTTTGCCTCAGTTTCCTCATCTGCAAAATCAGCTGGAGAAGGAAATAGCAAACCACTTCAAAATCTTTGCTAAGAAAATTTTAAATGAGATTGGGACATGATTGAAAGGACTGAAAAACAACAACAATGCAGATGACAATTCACAGGTGCTTATTTGTATTAGGCAAACAGACTCTTATGTAAAATGAAAAAGGGTTGGATTCATTGTTCTTAAATACAGAACTTACCTTCTGAGAGTTTTGGGCTTTAGTCACAAGGTGATGTTGGGGATTAGGGGCAGATATGTATGTGTAGACTAGATGGGGTTCATAATGGCATCTGGGGTTTAGGTCAGGTAGTCTGGGATTGTTCAACGTGGCTATCCACAAGAACAGAAAGTGTGAAGTTGGGAGCTTACACAGGGCAAGATGTTGCAAAGTTGAAAAAGCTTAGGCGGTAACTGATGTTCTGCTGAGGCAAGAAAACATGATTGGGTAAAATATGGAATGTAAAATACGTCCAGTGTTCTCTATCCCAATTTGTTGACCACATATATCTTGGGGTCATGTCACTGTGTCCCAGGGACCTGACATTCTTCTTTGGGGGTCACCCAAAAGTAGACAAGAGAGACAATAGAGACATGCAAGACAGACTTCATGGTGCCCAGCGCAGTTTCAATCACAGTGTGATTTACTTGGTGTGGGATTTACAGATGGAAACTACCTTTCACTTAACAGATAAGTCTTTTAGAATTACCTGTGACTCACAAATGTTACAGGATGTAGTATTCCATTCCCTGCCCCCGTTATCTCATGAAACACATAATAGATTTTGATAAATTGCTGTCAGTGTTATGAGTCAGATTGGTAGATTTACCTGTACAGGAAAATATTTAATTCCTCGCCTATGAACTTTTAGATGGAAAAACTTTGTATTCTAATTACTACTTTTCTTAGATATAGTGTCTTTTGAGGGCATCTACGTGGCTCAATGGATTGAGAACCAGGCCTAGAGATGGGAAGACTTGGATTCAAATCTAGCCTCAGAAACTTCTTAGCTGAGTGACCTTGGATAAGTTATTTAACTCCCATCACCTAGCCCTTATCACTGTTTTGTCTTGGAAACAATACAAAGTATCGATTCTAAGAAAGAAGGTAAGGGTTTTTTAAAAATTGCCTTTTTCTCCCTGTTCTTTCCCATCTTTGTGAGCATCATTATTGCTGTCTTGTTGCCTATGGTCTGGACTAAAAAAAAACACCAGGTCACTATTGAATCATATCTCAAATGCCACATGTCTTAGATAGAATGCAATATTGTTCATGCCATGTATATACCTCTTTCAAACTTCCTATCACGAACATCACTATCATCAAGAATTTTTAGGGGGCAGCTAAGTAGCACGACAGAGAGAACTCCAGACTTGGAGTCAGTAGAACCTAGGTTCAACTCTGGCCTCAGACATTTCATAGCTTTGTGACCTTGGACAAGTCACTTAACCTCAGTTGCCTATCCCTTGCAGTTCTATTTCTTAGAATTTATACTAAAACAAAAAGTAGAAGATTTAAAAAAATAGGCAAATAGGGTGGCACAATGAATAGTGCATTGGACTTGGAGTCAGGAAAAGTAAGTTCAAAACTGGGTTCAGATATTTGTCCCTGAGTAAATCACTTAAACCTTTCTCTACCCCAATTTCCTCATCTACAAAATGGAATAATAATAGCACCTACCTCTCAAGGTCATTGTGAGGATTAAGGAAAACAATAATTCTGAAGCACTTAGCATAGTGTCTAATGTATCATGATTATTATGTTGATTAAAAAAAAAAAACCTCTTACCTTCCATCTTAGAACCAATATTGGTTCTAAGGAAGAGGAGCAGCAAGGACTTAACAGTGGGGGCTAAGTGACTTGCCCAGAATCATTCAGCCAGGAAGTGTCTGAGGCTGGATTTGAACCCAGGATCTCCTGTTTCTAGGCCCAACTATCTATCCAATGGGTCACCTAGCTACCCCTTAATATATTGATTTCATATATATTTTATACATGTATACATATGCATATTCTTATATAATATAAAGTATTTTCTCTCATGGAAGATGTATTTCATAAAGAAAACATATTTCCTTTATATTTAACTTCTTTACACATAGAGACATAGACAGGGATAAGGAGTGGACCTATGATTTCACTGGTAAAGGGAACATTAGAGTGAAGAAATTCCTCCTGCCAATGTAGGTCAGCCTTTTGTCCTCAAGTACTGTCGCAGAACTTTGCCTAGGTCCCTTTGAGATTAAGTATTTGCCTGATTCCACAGCTGGTATATGGTACAGCTAGAACCAAACCCAAGCCACCACTCTCTGCCCCTCAACAAAGGCCTTTTATTTAACTCTTGGTCTAGGGCAGTGAAGGCACACCTTTCAGAGACCTCGTGCTGTGCCCTAACCCCCCCACCCACCCCACACAGGGGAGGGAGAAAGTGCTCCCATTGGGCAGAGGGGAGGAGGAACAAGTGAAGTAAGGAAAGTCTTCAGTGCTTGGAGAGGAAGGAGGGGTGTGGCCTGAGTGCTCTGCTCCCTTCCAGCTCTGCCTTCTATGAATCACCCACCTTACTCACTGTATGCTTCCATTGGCTCCTGGGCAAAGGGGCAGGGAGGCATGGGGTAGGGGTAGGGGAGCAGCTCTGCCCCAGTCCCTCTGCCGTTCTAGTAACAAAAGGTGGGGGGCAGGTAGCCATGTGCTTACAGAGCACTCTGGGTGCCATCTTTGGTACCTGTGTCATAGTTTCTTCATCACTGGTCTAGAACTAACACAGGGATGCTGGAGACATATCCTCACCTCATTAAGGAATCAAGGAAAAATAGGTTGGGGTGGTCTGCCTTCAGGGGTAGAGAGGAATGCTTCAATTTAATATTTAAGCATTTGAAATCTCTCTTCTCTATTCAGTGTGAATATGCCTCAAGCCTGAGCATAGAAATACATCCAAACCTTCTCTTCCTGTCTGTTATTTCCCATAAATCCTCTGGGTGGGAGCTGTTGTCCCTGCCATCCTCAGGGGAGAGGCTTTTCTCTTGATCTCTTGACATTTCAAGGGTCCCAGAGCAGGCTGTGGTCTCTTCATCTGTTATCTTTTGCTCTCCTCTCATGACTGACTGACCTTCCTTTACAGTCATACATCATTTCTTGGATATCATGTGTGCCATTTCAAGTGCACAGACAATCTTTGGTAACATGCCGCAGCCTATTATGTCCATTGTGTCTTACTCTATGGGTTGGCAACCCATTAAAGAAAACTGGGTTTTTGGCAAGAGTCAAACATGCCTAATGAGGACCAAGAAAGATTGAGGGGTACTGATGATGATAGCTTTTATTTCCTCTACATGGTTTTGGACAGAAGTTGGGGTGGGATGGGGAGAACAGCAAATTGGCAGTGAGGTTTAAAAACAAATTGGGGTGGGCTTCTTTAAAAAAATATTCGTTGAAGTCTGTGTCTTCTTAATATAAGGTAACATCTTAGAAAAGAGTTTACAAGAAGGGAAAAACAAACAAACAGGGACTAGCCAAATGCTATATTCACCTCAAAGAAAACAATATTGAATTAAAAAACAAACAAGCAAAATCTGAAATGGGAATCAAGGAACATGGATTCTAGTCCTCAATCCATCACTAAATAATCATATTACCTTGGCCAGTTCAGTTCCCTGGATTTCAATTTTTCTTATCTATAAACTGAGGGTGTAGGACTGACTAGGTGATCTCCATTATCCTTTGCAGCTCTAAAGTGGTCATGATTATTGATGAGAAAATGAGCTCAGTGTTGAGGAAAAAAGATTGAAAATTTATAAGGGAAAGTTTGATTATTCAAAATATAAGCTCAGAAGGAAGTGGAATAACATGCATTGAAAAATTACAGGCTTAACTGGATATACTTGTAAGAACTGGGTGCATATTTGGACCTTCCCAGGAAAAAGAAAGCCACTTCTGTGAAAATGCAGGGTTCACACTACAGAGATCACCAGTTCTATTTGTCCCAAGAGGATTTCTTTTGTTGGAGCTCAATGGATAATACAAATCTTGGATGGGATGAGAAGGGGGAAGGGAATCCACCCACCAGATTTGAAATTCAGATTGAAGCATCTTATTTTTTTAAAGGCTTTGTAGCTGCTCAAATGTATAAAGTTGCAGCATTTATTCAGTTAGACTGGAGTGCCTTTGAAAGGAAGCCAGTTTCTTTCCTCTGTGTGACCTGGCCTCTGTTTGAATGGGAGCCAGGTGGCCTAGAGCTCTCTGTCAAAGCCCAGGGAGGCTGGGGACTTGGGAGCAGCCCTGAGATTGGGAATAACACATTTCCCTTAAACAATGTATTTAGCATATCTCAGTCTCCTAGAAAAGCTGGCTATTCTAGGGATGGAATTGCTCTTTTCAATGCTTCATTTTAGCAAAGGCCCAGGGAAGGAGTAAAAATGAGGAGGGAAAATGAGGGAGCTAATCTATAATTTCATCAGTCGTGCATTTTACCTAGTAGTCTATTGTCTTGAACAGCAGCCAGATACAGTGCAGGGCTCCGGGGAAACTTCAATGACCCTTAGACCCAGAGAGGCTACTAAGAGGGCAACTGATAAAAGTCCGTATAATATAAACCATGTGCCACGTGGGTCTCATAGACTGCTCTCCTCTGACAGATGACTGAGTTCACCCTAGAGGGTTTTCCTTTGCAAATAACATGTATGACTGGTTTTGTTCCCTCTCCATGTCCGGATCTGGAAATGTCTAATTTTGAATCATTTCTTGCTCTAGTCTAGTAGTATATATTTCTCTGGCTAGCATTAAAGGCTAACAAAATATAGAACGTGAAATAAGTTAGTGGACAAAATAAAGATTGAAGAAAGACCCATCTCTAAGTCATCCCATCTCCTCCAGGTACCAAAATGTTTGCTCCAGCTCTGAGTTTTGGTGTTAAGATCCTGCTAACTCTTCCTCCAAACCCTCTTTTGATTCTCTAATATAGGGGAAAAAACTTGGTGTTGCCAGGGAGTCATACAACACTTATGTGAACTCCAGACAAATATTCACTTTTTGGCTGAAATTTCCCGCTTAGCAACTGAAACCTTTCCCATTCTATGCATTTTAACTCATTTTTTCTTGGGTCTCAGTTTCTCATTTTTCTAGAATTCAAGGCAAGAGACCTTGATTTTGGTCCTGAAAATATTATTATTGGCCATGTTACCTCAAGTAAGTAATTTAATCTCCTTGGAAATCATTTCCTCCACCCCTCATCTATCAGATAGAAAATCTGGTCTTATTCCTCCATCCCTCATAGGGTTTTTGTGAGCACTAAATGCCATGATGTACATAAACTGTTTTAGAAATTATAAGGAAGCATGTACAAGTCACTGATCATTTTCTAATTATTAATCAATATATTTCTGGATTCAAAAAAATCTGAAAGCTAATCCAAACTTAAATACAGTCATATACTCCTAGAATTATTTTTCAGAGTTCACATTATCTACAGGAAGCACCCTTTGTGAATATGTACAATTTCACATCTGAAAAATGGAATCTAGTATAGACTCAGGTTTATGCTATTGATTACATTATTCTGAAAGGACAAATTTGTTTCTTCCTGGAACCTGACTCAGAATTAGCTATCTTGTGGCCCTGCCAATTAAATGATATACAACTGGACAATTTCTCAATGATAGATCTTATAGGGGGTATTAAAAATGGCCTCTGGAACTCAGTGCATAGATCCCTGCACACACTAGATACTTTTGAATGGAATTATACTGAATCCTCCATTCCTTTTTCCTATATGGTCCATCATTTGCATTATATTAAAATTGTCTTCTTGGGGGGCAGCTGGGTAGCTCAGTGGAGTGAGAGTCAGGCCTAGAGACAGGAGGTCCTAGGTTCAAACCCGGCCTCAGCCACTTCCCAGCTGTGTGACCCTGGGCAAGTCACTTGACCCCCATTGCCCACCCTTACCAATCTTCCACCTATGAGACAATACACCGAAGTACAAGGGTTTAAAAAAATTGTCTTCTTGATCATGACATTTTATGCTCAGGGACCATTAGTGCTTTCCACTGAATGTGGTGAAAATGACAAAGTCTTGACTTTACTATTCAAGACCATTCCCAAGCTGGGCCCTACTTACCTTCCTTACCTCATTTCTTATTGCTTTTCCACCCATCTTATACATTCCGGGCATTTTTGACTAGTAGCCATTTGTGGTGTTATCCTGTTGTCTTCCAGCTTCATATACCATTTCTTATGATTTGATCAGCTCTCTGGGTCAGAATCTTTCTCTTCTGTCATCTCATTGGCTATCCTTTTCAGTTTTTAGATGATTTCCATAGTCTCCCCTTCTTCTTCCTCTATCTCCAAATAGAAACGATCTATTTGTCCCTGAATATCTCAGGCTATATAGTTATCATTTTTAACTCTTATAACAGTTTTTTATATATCCATATAATTTTACTTGATCATGAGTTCTTTGAAGTGAGAAACTTTTTCTTATCCATCTTTGTATCATCTACCCTTTGGCATAGGATCATTTAAACAGTAGACACTTCAGTGTTTCATAAACAAATGAATAAATAAAAAAGGTGAAATGAATTGGCAAGAATATGGTAGATCATAAAATACAGCATGACACAATACAATGTTATTAAACCCTGACTATATGCAGAACCTCTTTGAAAAACTTTAGTTTTCTATATAGTTCTATATAACATTAGATTTTAAAAACATTATTATAGATGACATCAATCAATATATTTAGAAGCTACAACTATATAGCACTCTTTTAGGTTTTATGAGAAGATATAAAGTTCACATAAGACATGGTCCCTGTCTTCAATGGCGTTATAAACTAGTATAATAATAGGATACCAACAAAGACAACGGTCATGATGTATGTGCTGATTTTAAAGCAGATTTTGAATAGTTTTAAATTTTTGTTTCTCTTGGATGACATAAAATAAAACCTTAAAATACTTCTCAATTACACAGTAATTCAAATGACTTTTATTTGGTCAAAACATATTCTTTAAGCTTTGTTTCTTGATATATGAGTTAAGGTAGAAGGAAGACTGAATATAGCAAAGGGGATTTAAAAATTGACAAGCTAGAGCACATGAAGAAAGGCAAGCAACATGCTTTGGGTACTGGAAGCCATGCAATTTGAGGATCAGATGAAGGGATTAGGGATATTTCAATTGAAGAATAAAGATTTAGGAAGGGAAAGGAACAGTGTGATATTAACCTCTAAATATTTTTTTAAAATGTCATGTAAATAAATGTCCAAGGGGGAAAAAGCCTAGGGGAAGAGAATGAACTCAAAATATCTAGGAGCAAAACTTCCAGGGAAAATACCAAATGAATACAATTTCAACTAGAATTTCTGGAATACATGAAGTAATAAGTAAAAAAGAATTTAAAATATTTTTTTATAAATGAAGTGAGACTACTAGAGGAAAGAATTGGAAAAGAAACAAGAACTAAAGAAAAAAAAACAATTTAATAGTATATTAATACCTTAGCATTACAGATATAAAACTTTACACAAGCAATAATCTTGAAAATTGGAATTTCTGCAAAGAAAAATAATAAAACTGCATAGAATAACTAAAAAATTAGAAGTTATCAAAGTTAACAACCACAGAAAAGAGATCAAGGAGAAATAATTTGAAAATTAATGAATGCCTGGAAAACAATCACCTAAAACAAGAGGGAGAGTATCTATTCATCACATTTCAAGAAATCAAAAAAGAAAAATGTCCAGATATCTTAGAACCAGAAGGCAAAGTCAAAATAGATTCCACTGGTTATCATTTGAAATAAACTACAAAATAAAAACTCCTAGGAATTTTATATCTGAAATCTAGAGCTCTCTGGTAAAAGAAAAACTTTTGCAAGCAACAGAATGAATGAATACAAGAAAAATAAAAATAGAGGCCAATATCTCCTATGAATATCGACATGAAAAATTAAATTATTAGCAAGAAGGCTATAGCAACATATTATAAAATGTATGTTATACTACTGCTTTGAAGTTTTACCAGTAATGCAAGGTTGATTCAATATCAGGAAAACTATCAACATACTAGACCTTATCAATAACAATAAAATCACACAATTACATTAATACATAGAAAAATACTTCTGACAAAGCACCTCTCCTTATTAAAAACATTAGAAAACATGGGGATAAACAGATCTTTACTAAATATAATAAATAATCCTATCTGCAACCAAGAGCTAAGAGCCATTACATGTAATGAAGATAAACTAGAGATCTTTCCAATAAGATCAGCAGTAGAGCAAGAATTCCATTACTAAATGGAACTACACCATTACTAAATGATATAGTGTCAGAAATGATACTCTGTAATATGCAGATATTGTCTCTTGCTATAGAGATGAGCTATGAAAAAGAAATTGAGGAAATAAAGATAAGAAGAAACAAATATCACTTTTAATATCATAATTTACTTATATAACCCTATAATCACCTACGATTCATTGAAACACTAAATTTAGCACATTTACAGTATATAAAATAAGCCCACACAAATCATCATCATATCTTTATGTTATCAACAAAACCAAGCAGAATGTATTAGAAAGATGAATGCTATTTTGGGTTACTATAGAATGTATAAAATAATTTGGAGCGTTTTTGACAAAGCTATAAGAACTATATGTATACAAGTACAAATACTTAGCACAAGGGCATATCTAAGTAGTAGGAAAATCTTAAATAATTGAAGAAATGATGATGGCTCATGGGCAGGTTGAGCCAACAAAACTAAAATGAAAATATTTTTTAACTTAAGTTACTTATTTAGTGCTATGCTAATTGAACTACCAAAGTATTACTTTGTAGAACTAGGGAAAAAATAGTAATGAATTCTATTTGGAGGAACAAAAGATAAAATATATTTTGAGGGAAAGGAGAAATTTTGGGGGACATGGGGGACCAAGCAATACCAGATTTCACACTGTACTATAAAGTAGTGATCTTCAAAATTATTAGGTGATTTTTAGGAAATAGATCATTTGATTGGTGGGACAGATTAAACATATATGATACAGAAACAAAGAGCCCTTTAGCCTAGTATTTAATAAACTCAAAGATCCCAGCTATTGTATAAGATCTTACTCTTTGCTGCTAGGGAAACTTAGAAAGCAGTCTGACCAAAAAAAATTATATGTGACCAACATCTTGTACCAACCTCTCGCCTCTTGTATCAAGATAGGTTCATGTTGGTAAATTCATGTTGGTACATGATTTAACTATAAAAGGATATATGAAAAGAAATCAGGTGGGCAGGGAAGTGATTATTCTTCAGATCAATAGCTATAGTAAGATTTCATGACCAAAGAAGGGATAGAGAGGATTACAAAAGAGTACAATTTTGATTACATAAAATTTAAATGTTTTGCATTAACAAAATCAAAGCAGATAAAATTAGAAAGGAGGTAACTTGGAAGAAAAAAATCTATATGGAACAATTCACTGATAAAGGTTTCATTTCCAAGATATATAGGGAAGTGATTCAAATTGATAGGAATAAAAGTTATTCCTCAAGCTTTAAATGGTGAAAGGCTTTTAATGACAGTTTTCAGAAGAAATTTCACTATCAATAGCCAAGTTTAAAATGTCAGAAATTTCTATTATTTAGAGAAATACAAATTAAAACAATTCCCAAGTTCCAGCTTACAACTCACCAGTTCAACAAAATTTACAAAAAAGGGAAACTTTAAATGGGATCTGGGAAAATAAGTATATTAATACACTTTTGGTGGAACTGTGATTTGGTCCAATTCTGGAAAGTAGTTTGGAATGATGTCCCCAAATTGTGCATTCCTTTCCACTCTAACATAGCACTACTAGATTTACATACCTTGAAGAAACAGGAAAAGGATCAAAATGCATACCATGCACATAATAACTCTTGTTTTGTGAATGAGAAGAACTGGAAATTGCCCATCATTTGGAGAGTGGGTGAATAAATTATATTAGTTAAATATAATGGAATATTGATGCCTTTTAAGAAAAGTTAAAGGGGACAACTTCAGAGTAACCTGGAAATATTTGTTTGTTTTTTGAAATATTTGGATGAATTTATGCAGTCTTAAATGAGCAAAATGATAATTTATACAATAGCAACAATATTGTAAAGACAAGCTACTTTAAAGACTTAAGAACACTGATCAAAAGAATGGCCAATAATAATTAAAAGATGAAACATAGTACTTACTTCCTGACAGTGGAGGAAGATTGAGGCACAGTTTTTGGATGTAGTCAATCAAGGAATTATAAGGGTTTTTGTTTGTTTGTTTGTTTCTTTTTTTGCTTGACTATACATATTTGTGGCATGAGTTTTGTTTTTCTTCCTTTTTCACTGGGAAAGGGGTAAGAGGAAGAGAAAATTAATTTTTGTTCATTCAAAAAATGTAGTCAAGTTTACGAAAATATTTTTAAATAATCTTTTAAAACAACAAGGAAAAAAACAAAGTCTGCATTGATCAATGAGTCCAGAGTCCTTAAAAATGACCTTTTCATAATTTCTGATAGCAAAAAGTTGTTCAAAAATCTATATATTTCTATAAAAATGACTCATTCATATGTTTTTGTTTCTTTACTAACATATTATGTTTAAGTTTATTTTTATGTTTGTTTCCCCTCTTGAATATTGCTGTTTCCTATCTTTCATCCACAAATAAAAAATATTTATTACATTCATTAAGTCTGGTGATACATGACTATAATCTTCCTTTACCATTGCTTTATGAAGTATTTTCTATATGTTCCAGATATATTTAAACAATTTTAAACCTATTTATCCGATAATCCAAGAATATCTCTCACTACGTTTATTCCTTTTGGATGAGAAAGGTTAGTATTTTTGTGACTGCCCTAGGGTCCTGTGATATGTTAATATCAGATAGGTTTTGTTTAGATGCTTTCTAAATGTGGTGTCATCCACTTTACTGAAGAAAGTGTATATTGATTGGCATTTCAATGGAGTTTCCTGCTCTAAACATGTGCTTTTTGGTTTTTAACCACAGCTTGTCATGTTGTTGTTGTTGTTGTTGTTGTATTGTTGTTATGCAGGAAATTCTAATTCAGGCATGGTAAACAACAAGGATTCTTTCAATTATAGGATTCTAGGCCATATTCAAAAAATGCTTCCTGGCTAAAAGGCAACATTCAGTGATTTGTTCAGTCATGCCTAGAATCTAGCATTTGCAACTCCTAGTTTAGATCTCTCCCTCCCCATCATCTTCTTCCCTGCCCCTACCTGCCTACCATACTTGGTAATGTCTCTTGAATATGAAATAAAAAAGAGACAAGTTGATTCTTAAAAACCTCTACTCAGATATTATTAGTGTACTAGCTATTCTGGACTTGTTTTTAAGAAGAATACTGAGCTGATTTTGTGCCAAACAACAGTTTCAGCATGTAAAAAGAAAAAAAAGAAAGAAAGAAGAAAGTCAGCAGAAGACTTTCAGCAAACCCAATGGAATGTGTTCTTTTAAATCCCTTTCATAAGGAAAAAGAAGATAATATCTCAGAAATGTCGCCAAGAGAGCACCCAACTCAAATATAAAAGTAAACAAAGAACACAACCCTACCAAGTGATATCCCCCAGTACCGTTTCATTTTGGAGATCAGCCCACAAAGCTCTGTACTTTATGAACGGTTATCATGGTGCTCAAGCATATCCTATTGTAAGTAGTGTCATAGATTTAAATTTGATGCTCTCAAGGCTGGTGTCTCATTCCTAAAACACTCCCAGCAGAAACTAGTAATGGGCATTTAAATACTAGATGTTGCAAGCTGAAGTCATAATGCTGCTCAGCATGTGGCATTTTTTCTTTTATTGTTTTGTTTAGGTTAAAAAGCAGTTTTAGGATAATGTCCTGTTAATTGTTTAGTATGCCCTTAATGCATGGGAAACATGCAATAGTTTTTTTTTTCTTTTCTTTTTTTCTCCTTTGCCAGCAATCTATACCTTTGTACGAGTTGTCATTATCACCCACTTTGACAATTATATAGTCCCCTAATATGTCTTCCAACTTTACTCTTTCTCATGCCCAGTCTCTTCCTTTTTACGTGTAGATCTTTCTTCTTCACAGCCTTGGACATGTTCCTAATGTGTTCAAAAATCTTCGCTCTCTCCTCCCCATTCCCAGTTTACTTACCAAAAATACAGTTCAAATATCCCTGCCTTACTCAAGATTCTACATGATCAGGCAATATCTCTACTTTTTCTGGATTTATCACATTGTATTCTTTTTCATGGTTTGATTGCATTAGATTATTCTTTACTTTCACCATAAGAAGTTAACTAAAATATAGTTATTCTTGTCCCCGATTTCCCTATGCCTGATTGTTCTCCCTTGGAAAACTATACCTATTGAATTACTACCATCCTTTAAAGTCCCTTAGATTGCTATCCCCTTAGGAATGACTTTTCCCTTCAGACCTCACTCAGTGCTATACTACATTCTTCCAAGGTAAAGGCTTGATTTCATACTTCTTAGATGCACCTATCATGCCATATTATGCATTCTAGTTATTTCTGTTGATGTCTTATCCCCTAGCTAGACTGATAATTAAAAGGATAAGATATTGCTTTCCCCCCCTAAGATTAGTGTTTCTGCTAGCACCTAACAGACTTATTTATTTTTATTTATTCATTCATTCATTTATGTATGTATGTATTTATTTTTGATGCATGGTAGACACTTAACAAAGGTTTGTTGTGGTTTCTGTAGTTAGTTGTGTTTATTTGATTTTTGTTGTTTCATAAAGATACTAGGTCTAGAGCTAGAAGACAACTCACAGGTCATCCATTCCAATCTGTCTCTCTTTATAGATGAGGAAACTGTGGAGATTAAATGACTTACCGAAGGTTGCATAGGTCATAAGTGTTAGGACTTGAACCAGGTCTTCTGACTCTCAAGTAATTGATTTACTCACCTGACTACCATCAAACCACCATCAGACCAGCAGTCTCTTGTTTTCTTGCTCCTAATGACCATATTTGTGCTACTCAGATTATAGCAAATCATACTTTTCTAAATGAGTTGTGAATAATTTTGAATTAATTTTAAGGTAATCAAATAAAGATTAGATATTAAGCTCTTCCATTGTAAAACCTGTTCCCCACCCTCAAGGATCTCATAGTCCAATTGGAAAGGGAATGATAAACAAGAATGGAATAAGCATGTATTAAGTGCTTACTCTCTGCTAGGCACTGTGGGAAATGACCTAAAAATTATATCAGTTGAGTTGGAGAAAAAATAAACTGTGTGAACCAACTTTAATTTCCATGAGAGTAATATACTACTAGTTTGTGTAATACAAACAATAAGGCACATGGGAGTTCAGGAGGAGAAGAAGGGATTAATGGAGGAATCTAAGAAGTAGTACTATAGATGGGTTTCATACCATGCATAGAATTTGGATACAGGAGTTTGACTGGAACAAAAATTATATGATTTTTATTTTATTTTATATGACCATAGCTTACATTATTAATTCAAGTTAGGATGTTATTTATTCTCTTTATATTTCTCCTAGTATATAGCAAGTATCAAGTTCTGAATGAATAAGCAGATCAGCCAAACCAATATACATGTTTTATTTTTTCCTCCATAAGTTGGTTCTTCCCTATGCATGTATGTATAGGGAAGGGAACAAGTATTTATTAAATGTCTACTATGTGTCAGGTACTATGCTAAGGGATTTATAAATGTCATTTCATTTGATCCTCATAATAACCCTGAGAGATATCTACAAATGACAATTGAGGAAATTGAGGAAGGCAAACATTAAGAGATTTGGCCAGCATCACATAGCTAATTTAAATTCATGTCTCTCTGACTCTGAGACTCATCTCTTTTTCCTCTGACCCCTACCCCATTGCCTAGTTGAGGAGAGACAACTAACCCATAGAATGTATTCTTAGGGTGCCTAGTATGAAATATTCTGTAAGAGAGATAATATGATATGGTGAAAAGAGGCTGGGCAGTGAGGTAGCCCAATGAATAGAATGCTGGAAGTCGGGAAGATTCATGTTCATGAATTCAAATCCAGTCTCAGATGCTTACTGGCTGTGTGATCCAAGGGAAGTCACTTAGCTCTGCCTCAGTTTCTTTATGTAGAAAATGAACTGGAGAAAGAAATGGCAAGTCACTCCAGTATCTTTGGTAAGGAAACCCCAATGGCATCACAAAGAGTTGGACACAACTGTACCACAACAATAATAAAAACTGTTGGTTCTGGTGTCTTAAGATCTGAGTCCAAAATCTACTTTATTACCCATCTGACTTTGGGAAAATCATTTAACCTCTCTATGTTTCAGCCTTCTCACTGATATAATGAGGAAGTTGGGCTAGATGGCTTCTTAGGACCTGTCCAGTTCTAGAGCCAAAATGCTCTGATTCTATGATCCTGTGTTTTAGAACTTCAAAGGATATAGGGAACTAGGATATCTTAAGTAGTCTGGGAAGTTTTCATGAAAGAAATATATTTTCTATTCACTTTTGAAGAGGATACAGTTGGAGAAGAGCATTGTAGTATACTGGAGAAATCTGGAAGACAGCTAGATTCTAGCTTTGTATTTATTTCCCTAGTTATGCCATTTCCTCTTTGATTCTCAGCTTCCGCATCAGTATAATGAGCAGGGAAGGAAAAGAAAGTCCCTTCCAGATCTAATGTTCAATAAAAAATAGAAATGTGTCCAGGGATCAGGCTTCAGTCCTATATTTACCACTTGCTGTGTGATCCTTGACTTTCACCTTTTTGAGTCTAATCTTTTATCACCTGTAAAATGAGTAGAGTAACCTTGCTGACTGTGTGGTTAGAAGAGTGCTTCTTAATGCTTGGGGCTCTCTAGACAAGTAAAACTATAAAAATGGAGAAAATTATGACAATGATATATTGATCAGACATCATTTATGAAGCACCTACTCTGCTAGATGCTATGCTAGGTATCAGGGATACAAAACCAAGTCTTCATTCTGAAGAAGTGTTTACTCTATCAGACAATATGTAGGAAAAGCTAAAAGGTTCACTGAACTTAAAGTCAAAAAGACTTGAAAGAGCAACTAGGTGGCTCAGTGGATTGAGAGGTTAAGCCTAGAGATGGAAGGTCCTAGTTTCAAATCTGACCTTAGATACTTCCTACCTATGTGACCCTCGGCAAGTGATGTACTCCCTGTTTCCTAGCCCTTACTGCTTTTCTGCCTCAGAAGGAACATTTAGCATTAATTCTAAGATGGAAGGTAAGGGTTTGAAAAAAAAAGACTTTAGTAAAGATATTGCTACTAGTTGGGTGACCCTGGGCAAATCATTTAACTTCTCTCAGCCTTGGTTTCCTCATTTGTAAAATGGAGATAATCATAGCACCTATCTCACAGGATTCAATGAGATAAACTATATGAAGCACTCTGCAAATGCCAAGTTCTAGATAAATGCTAGCTTTATTATTTATAGGTGTGAGAATATGCCAAATATGCATGAAATAATTGTGAGATATTTGGGGTATGGATGGCCCTAGGAGCTGAGTGGTTCAGGAAAGGCTTCATATAGAAGGTATTGCTTGGGTTCAATATTGGAGGAAATAAGGGATGAATTCTAAAAGGTGAAGGCAATGAGAGAATACATGGGGAATGATGATGGTGGTGGTGGTGGTGGTTCTCTTTCTCCTTCTAATCCCTTTTCATGGGTTACTTGAATAATATGAAAAGTGAAGAGGAGTTTGTCTGAAACTCTGGCAAGAAATTTCACCTACATTCTACCACCTCTGTGTTCAGTGGAACCCTTAAGTCAAAGCCTTGTTACTTTTAGCTGCAGGCAGCTCATTTTTTTTCTTACCACTCAGGAGGATGATCAGTGAGCTTCTGTGACTCAGGGGTCTGAAGACTGTCTTGAACAATCTCTCCATAAAGCAAAAAATCTAATAAATCACCATTCTCTTTTGTGCTGTGAGCAAAATTTGGCCTCTCATAGGAAGATCTTTGAGTTCTGAGCTATGATGTGCCAAATATCTTCCTCCTGACAAAGAGAAATATTTTGGGTACATCACTGAAATGTGGATATGATAGATATCTTCAATTACACAATAATCAGAGATGAACTAATTAGAAGCCACTTGATAACTAATCAGTAGCAACATTCATAATAGCTGCTTCTCATTTGCTCTTCCCATGCATCTACCAGATGGTGCCTGGTGTTCTAAGAACAAACTATATTGCTAAAGGATCAGTTCTTGGGTGGAGCTATCAGGGAGTCAATCAAACCTGGGATGCTGAGAAACAAGAGGGTGATTTACCAGTAGCCTTAATCTATTTGAAAAATCTGAGAACCTTCATTTCTAAGAAGTAAATTTCATTAACCAACACCTGAATTTTTCTTCAGCACCATCTGTGTATTACATCAAATGAAACCCAGGAGACTGCAAGGGAGAAGCCAAATGTGATGATGAAACTCACCTGGATTCCATGCTAAGTGTGATCTTGGTTGCTAGTTATTAGATATGTCACTAATATGGTGGAAAAAATGGAAATCCATTTTAGCAGATGAAAAGAATTTGGGGACTTCTCTGGATAGTTCTCCACTAAAATTCTAATTCATTTCTAATTTTTTCTTTAACTTCAAGAAATGTATTAAATAACCTATTATTTGCAGACCATTATATTCCACACAGCTACCAAAATAAACTTTCTATAGCAAAACAGCCTGACCATGTTATTATACAACTAGAGAACACTCAATGACTCCCTATGACCTCTCAAATAAATTAAAAATTCCTCACCTTGGCATTTCAAATCCTTCACAACATGGTTTCTCCCTTTCTTTCCAGATGTATTTCACATTATTTCCTACATGGAGTTTATATTTGAATAAAATTGACCTATATGCAATTTTTGCCTGCTCCTTTCTAACCTGGTTGTTGTTATAAAGAAGGTATCTTTACTACTATTCTAGTTATTATAGGGTATATTAATCAGGGAAGCTGTGCTTTGGATTCCCTTGATAGCTGGTGCAGGGACACCTGAGACCTGTCACTCAGCTGGATGTTATAATAACTTCCCCTTCTTGATAACAGTGCACAGGCAGGATCCCTAAAGGTCAGGTGGATGGGTAACCCTTTCAGGTCCCACCTGGGGTTGGATTGATTATTAATATAGGGCTTTATTAGCCTTTGATAACGTTTTCATCTGACTGTGTTGCTCCCTCCCTAAGAGTTGTGATGTAATAACTACTCAGGAAGGTACTTAATAAACTTTATCTATAGATGTTAATAAAGGAAAGGAATAATCAGGACCGGATTGGGGATAGGAGACCCTGTCACTAATGGCTATGATCACTAATCCCTCAGGACTGTAGGCTGTTTCAGTAATGCTGGAGCTCTTGTTCTTCACCTCCTCTGGCTCAGCTTTGCCACGGCCAAACCAGAGAAAGCAATCTGCTTGGTTGATACAGATACCGATGATCCCTCTCAGCTTTGTATTGCCAGTTGTTATGTCAGTCCTACAGCCATCAGGAAATACCTTCCTTATCTCCCTCTGCTTCTTCTCCTTCCCTCTTCCCGGTTCCCACCTGGTCCTGGATACCTAAATATCTATTGATGGTTCAGATGTCTAAATACCTAGGGGAATTCAGAGAGAACCAGAGGATCCCCAGTCAGATCCACAAGTCAATCCTCCAAGATCAGATCAATGTCCAAGGCCAAGGGTTCCAGGCCAAGTGGGTGCAAAACCAAAAAGCCCCTGTCAGATGGCTGTCAGGGTATTTATATCCTCTGGACAACTGCTTTTCCTCTTGATCTCACAGCATCTGGGAATATTCCAATGTCTCCAATTATCTTCACCTGTCAATCAAGGTGAGATTCACAATTCCCAGAGTTTGAATATCACACTGTACTACTTTGAGACTTCTTTACCTCACTTCACCCTGCTCCAGAAAACTCCTTGTTGAGCTAAATCCCTCACTCTTTAAGACACCCCCCTTTCACTTTGGTACTCAACCTCATTACTGCCATGTGCCTCTCTGATTGGAGGAATGGGGCAATATATTTCAAACCTCCATTTAAGGGGACAGTTCAGCACAGACATATACTAATTTCTCACCTGGATATATTACTTTGGTAATCCTTTGACTGAATTTTCCATCATGACTTCTCAAATTATCTTCTCTTCTCCATAGCCTCATTTAACCCATGGGAACCGATAAGCATGATAAGTTCAGTAAGTGAGGATATGAAGAAAGAAGAGAAAAGGTCCCAGAAGATAACCTTAAAGCATATGAAACTTTAGGTGATATGTTATAGATGATTAGGCAGCAAAGAAGACTGAAAAGGAACTGTTAGCCCAGTTAGAGGAGAACCAAAAAAGAGCAATGGTTTGAAAACCTAAGAAGTAGAATATATCTAGGTGATGATGGTCATCCTTAGAATGCAGACATACACTTCATTGCTAAGCCTATGTTCTAAGACTGAAACTTGGAAGGATCTGACAAAGCTCATGCACTCCTAATATGACCTTTGAGAGCCCAAGACTCCTTTCAGTGAGGAAATTCAAACTCAAACCAGTAACCGATTTGAGCAACATCACACTGTAAATGCACAAGAATTTAATTCCGTCAAGTAATCTATGTATTAAATTAACGATTTAGACTTAAACCACATTTCCATTTCCTTTATAAATGTGATTTCACCTTTCAATGAACTACAGAGAATTATAAAAGAAACAAAACAAAAATAATCCCAGCACTAAGTTCTACCTCCTCCTTTACTCTCTCTGTCCCCAGTGACATTTTAGTCTTATCAACTTTCATTTTTCACCTAGGAAACCTGCTTAATAATTTGGCAAAATATGGGGAACTAAAAGTGCTAATGACTTAACAATGGCTTTGGAGAGCCCAAATGAACCAATTCTAAAGTCTCTTTTTTGAAATGGTTCTTTGCTGTTGAATTCTTTGTAAATGCCAAATGTAAAATTGGTGAGGGAGCCATTTAAGATTGTCAGCTTGTTTGTTTATTCTGTTCTTACAAACTCTTTCCATTAGAAAAAACCTTCTGGGGACACCAGAACCATTTAACCAAACATGATAATAATAATAATAATAATAAAACATATGCCAAGAGCATGAATAAAGCAGGTGGGTCTTGAATTGCATCTTTTATATCTGACAATATAAATATGTCCTGGAGCAGGAGTTGTCTTTGGAATATGAATGGAATGAGAAATTGAATATGTATGCTCTATATATCAAAGGGATATTCACAGATATAGTCAAGTATTTGCAAAAACAAATATCACAGGCAAAGTACAATAATAATAATCATAGTTCACCAGTAATAACTGCACTTTAAGCTTTGAAAAGCACTTATATACATTATCCTATTTGGTCCTTCCAACAACAGTGAGAGGAAAGTGCTATTAATTTTCCCCATTTTGTAGAAGAGGAAACTGAGAGTTAGGGAAATTAAATTACTGATGTAGGATCACCTGCCTAATAAATGTCTGTGGCAAGATTCTAGTCCAGGTGTTCCTGATTCCAAGTTGAGCACTCTATCCACTTCACACATTGTTTCTAACCACCTCACAATCTAGGTGATGAAACAAGTCATAAATGTGCTCCTTGCCACCAATTTTTTCCTACAATTGATTTCATCTTTCTATTGAAATATTCCCTCTTTCAAGAGTCATCTCAAATGCCACGCCTTCTATGAAGCTTTTTACCTATGAGAGGTAAATCACAGGATCATAGAGCTACAAAGTAATTTACTGGCCAGTGAGTCCAACTGCATTCATTTTACAGGTGAAGAAATCAAAAACTGGAGACCTCAAAGAAGTACTTTCATTTAAGAATATTTTTAAGGATCAATCTTTATTAATGATATAGTACATAAAATGATGATGGTGATGATTATAACAATAACAACAATAATAAACAGATTGTTCAGGAAATAGAGCATTAGGTTTAGAATCAGAAAGTCTCAAGTTCAAATGTGACATCACACACTAGCTCTGTGACTCTAAGCATGTCACTTAAAGTGATCTGCCTCAGTTTCCTTATTTGTAAAATGGAGATAATAATAACAACTACCTTCCAAGTTTTTGCAAAGATAAAATGAAATAGTATTTGTAAAAGCACTTTGTAATGTTAAGGAGCTTTATAAAAGGAAGGCATTACAAATTTTTTATCCATAAGGCAAAGAAAATAGAGGTAGTAAAATGAAAAAGTTAATTTCAAAGCAAAATTATATCAGTTTGTAATTATTATATTTAAGATACATTTATAATACAAGACATAAATATCGGTAATATAAATCATAGTAAGTTGTTTTTTTTAAAAATATGCATCATTCAACATGCTTTGTCTATTTAATGTTAAGTAACACACAAGTAGCGAGTCTCTAAGGAAAGAATTAGATTCCAAGTGTAGTTTTCTATCTACTATAACATTTTGCCTCTCTATTTCTTTATTAGACTTGGATTATAGTTTGAGGCTCATCATTTTCTATAAGATATTACAGTTATTTATACACACCTTATATCTATCTACTTACTAAACTATAAAC
The DNA here is from genome assembly GCF_016433145.1 of Gracilinanus agilis. NCBI lineage: Eukaryota > Metazoa > Chordata > Mammalia > Didelphimorphia > Didelphidae > Gracilinanus > Gracilinanus agilis. Next base: position 207,105,444 of record NC_058131.1, on the reverse strand, counting down.
TCCACAAAAAACGGCTATTTTTTAAACCAAATTATATCTCATTTACCTTGGTATATGTTGTTCTTGTTTAGCTATTTCAGTTGTGTCCATCCCTTCATGACCCCATTTTGAGTTTTTTTGGCCAAGATACCATTTCCTTTTCCAATTCATTTTATAGTTGAGGAAACTGAGGCAAAGGGGTTAAGTGACTTGCTCAGGGTCTCATAGTAAGTATCTGGGCAAGATTTGAACTCAGGTCTTCCGGATTTTAGATGCAGTTCTCTATCCTCTCTTCTGTCCAACTGCCCACCTTGATGTGTAGTGCCCTGCAAGTATATACCTCATAAATGCTTCTTAAAAAATGGATTAATTTAATTAGTTTAACTACTGAGTTCACTTTTTTAAAACCATACCTTTTATTTTAGAATCCATGTTAATTATTGGTTCCAAGGCTGAAGAGTGGTAAGAGGTTAGGGTTAGGCAACTGGGTATGTGATTTGCCCAAGGTAACACAAGCTAGGAAGTATTTAAGGATGAATTTGAACCTACAACCTCCCATTTCCAAACCTGGTTCTCACTTAGTTGCCCTGCGAGTTCACTCCTATGAGTTTTAATGGAACATGAGGGGAAAAAGATAAATACTGAACTGAATTTATGTGAGTTAACAGAGGACTAAGGTTGGAGGAAGCCAGTGTAGTCAACTGAACTTGGTGACAGGTCAGGGTTACTCCTCAATACTTTGAAAGGGCAAGATGTCACCTCCATATTATGTAACTGACTAAATACATTCACCAGCATTCAGATACTTAGCCTCTTTAATTATTTTTCTAGAGAAGTAAAAAATTGATAAAGTGATATAAGGGGGAAAAAAGCTCACCTTTTGGCAATTTTGCTACTCCTATTAGATCTTTATCAAAATCCTAGACCCTGAGGTCCTGAAGGATTAAGGGATCATATATCTAGAGCTGGAAGGAAGCTAATTTGAAATCACTTAGTCCACGCTCCTCATTTTGCAGAGGTGAAAACAGAGGTCTACTGTAACATGGAAAATATTAAGATCAACATAACACCTACATAGAGGAAATGAATTTCCCAGGACCACATAATTAATAAAGGACAGTCCTGGAATTCAGATTTATGTAATCTCACTAAATCCAGTATTGTCTGTGTTCAAAATGTTAATAAAGTTATAGTCACTAAAGATAATTCATTGAGCTGAGTCAACATAATAAAAATGACAATTCTATCTAAATTAATTTACCTATTCAGTGCCAAACCGATGAAACTACCCAAAATTATTTCATAGAGCTAGAAAAAAATAATCTAATTCATCTGGAAGAGCAAAAGGCCAAGAATGTCAAGGTAATTAATGAAAAAATATGAAGGAAGGTGGCTTAGCTGTAGTGGGTCTCAAACTGTATTATGTAGTAGAAACTATCAAAACAATATGGTATTGGCTAAGAAATATAGTATCGGGTCAATGGAATAGATCAGGTACTCAATATACAGTAGTAAATGACATAGTTACCTAATGCTTGACAAACAAAATATCCAAGTCTTTAGAAGCAGAACTCATTAGAAGCAGAACAAAAACTGCTGGGAAAACTGGAAAACAATATGTAAAAAATTAGGCACACACCAACACCCTAATATCACATAGCAAAGAAAAGTAAAAAAATGGATTCATGATGTAAAAAATAATAAAGAGTGATTCCATAAAAAATTAAAGGAGCATGCTAGATTTATGGATTAGAGGGAAAAATCTATGTCCAAATAAGACATAGAGAACATTATGACATATAAATTGATAACTTTGACTTCTTTAAGTGAAAATGGTATTTTGCACAAACAAAATCAAATGTAACCAAGATTGGAAGGGAAACAACACAACAGGAAAATTTTTTATAGATGGTGCCTCTGACAAAAGTCTCATTTATCAAATATATACAGAATTGACTCAAACTTATAAGAACAAAAAGCATTAGGATATGAACAGGATATTCTCAGATGAAGAAATTAAAACTGTCTTTAGTCATATGAAAAAAATTTTAAGTCACTATTAACTAGAAAAAATGAAAATTTAAACAAGCAAGAGATAGAGAATATTGCAAAATGTAAAATCAATGACTTTGATTCTATCAAATTAAAAGTTTTTGTACAAACAAAACCAATGCAAACAAAATTTGAAGGAAAACAACAAACAAGGAGAACATTTTTATAACAAAACTTTCTGACAAAGGTTTAATTTCCCAAATATATAAGAAACTAAGTCAAATTTTAAAAAATCAAACCATTCCCCAATCCTCAAATAGTCAAGGGACATGAATAGGAAATTTTCAGATAAAGAAACCAAAACTATCACTAAGCACATGAAAAAGTGTTCTAAAACTCTTATAATTTAGCAAAATGCAAATCAAAACAACTCTGAGATACCACCTCACATCTAGAGACTAAAATGACAGCAGGGGAGAGTAATGAAAGTTGGAAGGGATGTGGCAAAATTGGTTGGGACATTAATGACATGCTGGTGGAGCTGTGAATTGATCCAACTGTTCTGGATGGGCAATTTGGAACTATGCCCAAAGGGCATTAAAAGACTGCCTGCCCTTTGACCACTGCTGGGTTTGTACCTCAAAGAAATAATAAGGAAAAATAAGTGTACAAAAATATTTATAGCCTCTCTCTTTATGGTAGCAAAAATTGGAAAATAAGGGGATGCCCTTAGATTGGGGAAAGGCTGAACAAATTGTGGTTTCTGATGGTGATGGAATACTATTGTGCTGAAAGGAATGAGGAACTGGAGGATTTCTTTGTGAACTGGAAAGACCTCCAGGAATTGATGCAGAGCAAAAGGAGCAGAACTATAAGAACATTGTATGCAGAGACTGATACACTATGGCACAATGGATAGGTAATAGACTTTTCTATTAGCAGCAATGCAATGACCCAGGACAATCCAGAGGAACTTAGGGGGAAAGAATGCTGTCCAAATACAGAGAAAGAACTGTGGGAGCAGAAACACAGAAGAAAAACATATGATTGATCACGTGGTTTGATGTTGATATGGTTAGTGTTTTAGCATTAAAAGATCACTCTACTTCAAATATGAATAGTATGGAAATAGGTTTTGAACAATGATACATGTATAACCCAGTGGAATTGCTCATCAGCTCCAGGAGTGGGGAAGGAAGAGGGGAGGGAAAAATCATCAATCATGTAAATATGGAAAAATATTCTAAATCAACGAAAATAAAGTTGGTGTGAGTTAACATGGCTGAAACTTTCCTGAGCTAGAGCCCCAAATTCTAGTGCTAAGAATTTCTGAACATAACAATACCAGTTCGTTAATGACAGTCACCCAGTTGGGTGCTGCATCAATTCGGGGAGTTTTTCTATTTCAGAAGAGGACCTTCCTGATTTTACATGAGAGAATACATACTTTGCAAACCTTGAAGTTCTATGTCAACGTTAGGTCATTTTACCTCCATACCACTGAGAGGCAGAGAAGATAATGAATGAAACTTAGGCCAGAATGAAACAGTCTATGGAGGGCAAGCTCAGAGAATAGCTAGAAGTAGATCAAAATGTAATTGGGAAAGATTTAACAAAATTATTAAAAGAAATATAATAGAATATGTGTTAATATGTTATTTTATAAGTCAATTTGTGGTCTTCAGGAATACTTATAAATGGTTTAATGGCCCACATTTCTATTTGATTTTTGACATCCTAAGTCTAAACACAAGCTAATGAAGTGTAGTTAGAAGCACAGGGACTCTAGAATGAGTTGATTTCCTGCAAACCAAGCCAATGATGACTAATAATTCAATGAGTAGCTGAATTTTTGCCTGGTTATTGTTTGTAAAACATATTTTACTGGGCTTATGCTGGAATGAAAAAGACTAGGCTGCTGGAGCACATCCTCCAGAGATGGTGAATCAAAATATTAATATTATTAAGGCAAAATAGTTTAAATCTTCTTCATAAAATCATCCATATTATAATGCATTATACTCCTATTCACTTAAGTCCAGAACAGCAACCCTTGGGCCCAGGGATCAGCTAGTCACTGCTCTTTGATTGGCTCTTTGAGGGGGAAAATAAACTCACAATACATTTTAAAATTTAATCTGCATTATTAAAAATTTCTTCACTTCGTTAAGTCTAGACAGTCAACAAAGTGATAAATTAAACACTGATTCAGAACATCTGCCAATTTCTGTGCAGTAGTAGCTCATACTGAAAATTTAACATAGACTCCGGCACACCCTTACTTCGTCCTGCTGTCCTCATTGATGACCACCTCACCTGGCCTATGGTTTCAGGTAGACCTTAGCCATACTTTAATTCATTCCCTACTCATGGACTATTTTTTTAGACAGCCTCACAAAACATCTCATCCTCCCTAGTCCAGGAATAATGACTAAATCATCTCTTCTATTGCCTCTGTGAGGGAAGTGGCAACATAGTCTCCTGTATCCCTCTTGCTAGCTCCATAACTGTCTGGATTAATGTTTTCTAGGCACCACTATTTATTTGTGTTATTTCCCTTCTATTACAATATAAGTTCTTGAAGGTAGGAGTTATCTTTGCCTTCATATTTCTTTGAGCATATCCTCAACATTTAGCCCACAGTACCTACTTAGTACTTAATCATTTAAAAAATTCATTGATTCACACTTTCCGTTGATGCTTATTATCTGGGCTATGAGATCTCATATTTTATAATTCTGTTTCACCTACTTAGTCTGACAATACCCTTTTTGAAGTTTATTGCTTATTGTTACTTTCAAAGTGAGGTTTCTGATACCCTTTCAGGAATTTGGAAAAGTACAAATTATTTTTATAACACTAAGATGTTTCAATTTCTAATAATTATTCATATTTATTGATAAACTGTGTAACTAAAGGCTCTTGAGAAAGATCCTCAATAAGAGTGTAAAGGAGTCCTTATATCAGCTCAAAAGCTTAGAATGTGTGAACAATGATTCCATCTTCAGTCTTGCCAAGTGCACTGATCATTCATCTTGTAGTTAGGAGCATAGTATGTTTGGTACTAAATATAGCATGCTATTAGAAATAGATTTCAAATACGAATGAATAGCCTGAGAAATCATAGCATCCTTGAAAGAAAACCCCAGTAATCTTCTAGAGAGACAAAGGACAAAATTAAATACTCATTTGCAGGTGTCCATGCTATACAATGTGTGTGTATTTAGTTCCTGTGCAATATTTTTAAGTATGCAAATACTTTGAAATGAGTTCTTCTACATTAATTGGAAGCATCTAGGCTCTGGTTTAAGCCATAATGGCTCAATAGTTTGACCTCATTCTCTTTGTTTCAACTCCATTTCCCTTCCTCCCCACAGACTACTCTGAAAATCCAACAATGTTCCTTTCAGGGTGATATTGCTAGAAACCCTGCTTCAATTTGACCTCCTCTCTCTCTGTTTATCTTTCTCCCTTCCTCATATTTTATTACATGTGTATGTGTGCATGCATAAATGTATATATGTATGTGCCTATGTTTCCTCTTTGAAGAAACTTTTGGTGGGAGCAATCATTATTAATACATCTGGTGGGCTAAATCATTAGATTCATGGGGTCTAATTATGGAAGAATGGTTCCAAAAGAATTGTTTATTTTCCTCAGCTTTTAAGAAGATCTGTATTTAAATACATACTATTATTCTTCAAAATCTAATTCAAATATAGCTGTTGGTAGATTATATCACTACACACACTTTAGAGGCATTCTGGCTCAATAACAATAATGGTAGTTCTGCTGTCTTATTATTTTTTGGACATTGTTCATCATAGGGTAATATCTTGACTTGTACATGAATTGAATTTAAGTGAGAGATATACAAAGTCATCAGCTTCACTTTCTCTTCCAGAGTCATCAAAGTCCACTGGCAAGACAAAAGTCAAGACAACTTGTAATGGCCTACGATGTAGTGGTTAACATTTGCACTTTTAATGTTTGATCAAACTCTGAGCACTCTACAGTGCCTCTCCAGCTGCCTTCACAGCTTTTGGAATAAATTGTTCTTATCTGCCCATTCTCCTGGGGGAGGTCTTCATATATTTGGGCCAGAAATCTGCTCCACCAACTCAACTGATTTTGGTTTACCAGTAACTCTCAACCTGGTTTAACCCATCTGCCAAGATGCTTTGGTGAAATGTGGCTGCTGTGCAGGCTTCAACTTCTTAGAGCCACAAGTGAGAGTTGAGTGCTGTGTGTATACCAAAGGTAGATGAGCAGCCATGAAAAGGGCTTATCAAGCCCTTATACTAGAGGTACTTGTCCTCCTTAAGCCTCTATACATGCCTTATGTCTACAATATGATGATTCTCTAATAATGTTGATGTCTACAATAATAATAATTTGCATCATCATCTCTAAGCTACATAGGAAAAAAAGTTTGGAGGCATAGAGACTTGGTTGAAGGTAATCAAAATCATGTGGGTACAGAATGAGGTTCATGTCTTTCTTGTTGTTCCATATTCTCTTAGAGATGTAACAAAGATGCTTTCAGTGAATATAAAAAAAGATACTCTTATATTATCTTACTGCTTGTATTCACCTACAAAATCCAGTTAATTCGTCTGCCTGTGAAGAGCCTGATGAACAATGAATATAAAAAATAATTACTGCAGAATAGTCATTTGTCTCCAAGCCACTTGTATGTGAATTCCATCAAAAATTTGAGAATTATGGATAGCAATAACAGTAACGATGACAACTCCCTCAAAGTCCAACCCATTGTTGATACTTTAAGGGTAAGTGGTAACAAAAAGGAGAAGACTATTAGAACAATTAGTAATGGGGATTTTATTTACCCTTAGACTGTTGTAGGATCTGAGAGGGTCTAGATCAGTGATTCCCAAAGTGGGCGCTACTGCCCCCTGGTGGGTGCTGAAGCGATCCAGGGAGGCGGTGATGGCCACAGGTGCATTTATCTTTCCTATTAATTGCTATTAAAATTTTAAAAAAATTAATTTCCAGGGGGCTAAGTAATATTTTTTCAGGAAAGGGGGCAGTAGGCCAAAAAAGTTGGGGAACCAGTGGTCTAGATGTAACTCTTGAATATTGTTTAATTAGACTAGAGTATAATACTGAAGTGGATAACACTGTCAAAGAAATAGATGGGGAAGTATAAAGCTAAAGACTAGCCCTGATTAAAATATTGTGATGAATAGGCGATTTTCAGGCAAAGGAATCAAAAGTATTAATAAGCACATGAAAAAGTGTTATAAATCTCTAATAATTAGAGAAATGCAAATCAAAACAACTCTGAGGTATCACCTCACACCTAGCAGATTGGCTAAAATGAAAGAAGGGGAGAGTAATGAATGCTGGAGGGGATGTGGCAAAATTGGGACATTAATGCATTGCTGGTGGAGTTGTGAACTGATCCAGCCATTCTGGCTGGCAATTTGGAATCATGCTCAAGGGGCTATAAAAGAATGCCTGCCCTTTGATCCAGCCATACCATTGTTGGGTTTGTACCCCAAAGAGATCATAGATAAACAGACTTGTATCAAAATATTTATAGCTGTGCTTTTTTGTGGTGGCAAAGAACTGGAAAAGGAGGGTATGTCCTTCAATTGGGGAATGGCTGAACAAACTGTGGTATATGCTGGTGATGGAATACTATTGTGCTAAAAGGAATAACAAACTGGAGAAGTTCCAGGTGAACTGGAAGGACCTCCAGGAACTGATGCAGAGCAAAAGAGCAGAGCCAAAAGAACATTGTACACGGAGACTGATATACTATGGTAAAATCGAATTCTGTACCAGCAGCACTGCAATGACACAGGACAGTTCTGAGGGATTTATGGTAAAGATGCTACCCACATTCAGAGGAAGGACTGCAGGAGAAGAAACACATAAGAAAAACAACTGCTTGAACGCATGGGTTGAGGTGGACATGGTTGGGGATGTAGACTTGAAACTACCACACCAATGCAACTATCAACAATTTGGAAATAGGTCTTGATCAATGACACATGATAAAACCAGTAGAAATGTGCGTCTCGGCCATGGGTGGGGGAGTAGCGGGGGGGGGTGAAGGGGAAAGTAGGAGCATGAATCTTGTAACCATGTTAAAAATGAATATTAATAAATGTTTAAAAAATTTAAAAAAAACATTGTGATGATCAGTAGACATGGATGGTCACGAACCAAGTGATGCTTCCATCTTTGGAAGAAGGCAAGAAACCCAAGGACAAATCAAAAGTATCAAACCCTGAGTGTTTCACTGCCATGAAGCCTACTAATAAAGTGGGCAAGCTATAGGTGTCCATGAAAAGGACTGAAGACATGAATGCTTCTTTCATCATGCACTACTACAATCTCATATCAACCAGAAATGGCTCTTCCTGGGTATCATGGAGGGCTTTATAGCAATAGCGTGCTAGTGCATCTGCCGATCTCACATCTCTCTCCAATCCACTTCATGTGCCATTCAGTCAAAATAATGATTTTTCTAAAGCACAGATCTGGCCATGTCACAATACATGAAATACTTTCCCTCCTCATATCTGCCTATTGATTTCCATGGCTTAATTCAAGTCCCATCTGACACCTCATCTTCTACAGGAAATCTTTTCTCAATCTCTCTTCATTCTACTATCTTCCCTCTCTTAATTATTTAATATGTCTCATAGATAATTTTTGTACATATTTGTTTGTTTGTTGTCTCCCCCAATATATCATGAGCTCCTCAAAGGCAGGGACTATCTTTTGTCTCTTTTTGTATCCCCAGTGCTTAGTTCAGTACCTGGCACATAACAAGCACTTAATGAGGGCTTATTGACTGACTCATAGTGCTTGTTTGTCTAGGATATCCTCAGCTCTAAGTCACATAATGATATATTGCTGTTAAGTACAGAATAATTGTAAGGAGTAACTTCATTCCAAAACCCAGAAAAAGTAAAATAGGAGATGAAATCCAGAAGTTACTGAAATCTGTACTGACCATATTAAAGAACCCTACATCATTGAAAATCTAAACTTAATTTAGAAATTATACCTAACAATCAATAAGTGACAAAAATATGTGTCTCAAATGATTTTGAAAAGAATACGGCCATAATTAGGTTGTAATATTTTGTTTGTTGTTATGTATCTAACCAGGAGACTAATCATAAAAGATCAGAATATTTCTAAAAAGATGATTTAGTTATAATCATCATGAAAAAAATTCTTACATAATATTTGTTAGAATTCACAAAAACAGAAAGCTTAAAAATTTAGAAACTGCAAGCATCAATTGTCATATTATGCATACATACATGTGTATGTATACACACATATAATCATCATAGGAAAAAAGGAGCTATTTAAAAATATCCCTAGGGAGAGGTATAAAATCCTAGCATGATAGAAGCAACATTCAAGATCTATGTAATAAATACATCATTATCTAACTGATGTACATAGTAGGAAATGTAAATACCCTATAACATAAAGACAACAAAAAAATAAAGAGAACAGAATCTAGTAATCAAAAGTATATGTGATACTGGAAATTCTATTAATCAGTTTTTAAAAGCAAAAGTCCAAAATTTAATTTGATACAAGGAGTCAATACAATAATAAGAACAAAGTACTTTCATATCAATTGCTTTATTACAGAGGCTTGAGAAACAAAGAAATTGGTAGATATAGAGAAGTCCCAAAGAAGAAGATGTGGCAAATTGCTGGTCATCTATATGATCCCAAGAGGTCCTACACAATGAAAATATCAGCTGAAATTAAATGAGAAATAGAAATCTTGGTCACCAATGATATAATAATTAAAAAGAACAGTTAAGTCAATACATGTCACTGAAATTCCAGTTTACTCTGACTGACTTGAATAACCATAATTATTGGCTCAAATTCTCTACAGTGGTACTTCAATTAATAAAAAAAGCACTTTGACAAATTCTTCTCAGATACAAGCCTAATTTGACCTTTCTTAACAGAGGCGCCATCATATGTCTATTACCAAAAAGTGAGAATACTAATGACTTGTCTAACCTTAGGCTGTATGTTTATTTACCTTATGCAAAATATCTGCAGTTTGTATCACTGAAGGCATCTGCAAAAACCTGTAATTTTTTATAATATGTGCATACATGTTTATAAAATTAAAGACCAAATATATATACATGTACACAAGCACATGCACATATATTACACGTATGTGCATGTATGTGTGTATGGTCTACAAATCAAAAAAGGATGCCAAATAATTTTAGGAGTATTAAAAAAAGGCCATATTATTGATTAATTAATTATTGAACAAGCAACTTTTATATGTACCTTTCCATTTATACTACCTTTATTATCACAAAGCCTTTAACTTTGTTCTGTATTCATGACTAGTTCATGACATATGTGTATGTTTATGACCTGAGTATAGTGAAAAGGCTAGAGTCTTTGATATACATGTAACAATATTATCTTTATTTAAAATAAACCACCAACACACTAATACTTGTGTGGTTTCCAATTAAAAAAGGAAACTGAGTAAAATATCTTATTAATAACATGATACATCTAGATAACAATATGCTAAATAACTCAACTGAAAAACACATGAAAAGCTCTTCTGTCCCATAAAGACTTTCTTTAATTATATAAAAATATCATCTATACTTGATAAGTTTAAATTTTGTAATGTAGGGTCTGTAAAAGAGAGATATAATTAGAAGGCTTCAGGTTTGAAGCTAAAATGAACCAGCAGACAAAGATAGATGCATTGATCTCCTCTAAGCAAGACTGATCAGGCCTAAATCATTAAAGAGGAAGCCACTGCTAAATATATTTAAACATAATTGTTGTCCTAATATTAAAGCTTAACAAGAGGAACATTTTGGAGCAACAGAGCCACCAAAAGGTCACAGTGGTGCATTTTTCAAGCCTAAGACAATTAAAGAGTTCAATAGGAAAGGTTTGGGATGGAATCCAGTCTGGATTGCATATGGTGGCACCTCCAGTAGTAGTCATTGGAATTAGTCACAATAACTATGGGAACATTAGGAACAGTAGTTTTGGAAGCTCGCAACACAGAGACAGTAAGGGGTGAGACAACTGATTAGGTAGAGATTACAGGAGATCATTTGCTGGCACCTGGTACAACTGGTACTGTTTGACATCTCTGTCTCACATACACAAGTCATAGTTCCTGAGTAAGAGAATAGCACATGTGGATGATCATAGGGGAGCAGGGAACCTAGTTGTAATTCTAAGTTGGTGAGAAGCACTAGTGCTTGCTGCTGCAGAAGAGCAGGGAACCTGGTCACAGTTCTAGGACCAAGAGGAGGCTAGAATTTATAGTTTCAGGGCAATAGGGTTCCTTCCTGGATGAATACGAGAGAGAAGACCATGAGAGCAGTGAGCACACATCTCTCTGAAACATACCACGTTTGAAGTACCCAAAACTTTCATACCTTCAGAATCAGCTCTGAAAACTGCAGTATGAAAAAAGCCTAAAACTTGAGCTAGTATCTCTCCTCATGCAGATCAACTTTAAAATGAAGTTAAAAGTTAAGACATAGATTGGAAAAATGGATAAACAGAAAAAAATAAATGAAAAAAGAACTTGCCTATAAAAAATTCTACTATGGAAAGCCCAAAACATAAATCAGAAGACAACAATGTGAAAACAGCTATAATCTAAGCCTCAAAGAAAAATTATGTCAGACTCAAGCAAAAAAAGATTTCCTGAGAGAATTAAAGAATGAGATAAAAGCAGTAGAAGAAAAATTAGAAAAAAGAAATGAGAATGATGCAAGAAAATTATGAAAATAGAATTAATACATTGGTAAATGAGGTACAAAAAATACTGAAGAAAATTATACCTCAAAAAACAGACTAATGGTAAAAGAGGCACAACATTCAATTAAGATAAGAACTCTTTTTTTAAAATTCAGAATAGGCCAAATAGGAAAAAAAGATTTAAAAAACCATTGAAAAATAATTCAAAAGGCAGACATTGCTAATTTTTTTTAAAAAGTACACATGCTCACTGAAGAAAATAATTACTTAAAGATTTGAATTGGCCAAGTAGAAGGTAATGACTTGATGAGAAATCAAGAAACAAAATCAGAAGGATGAAAACAGAAGAAAATATGAACCATCTCATCAGATAAACAATTCATGGAATTGGAATATATACTGAGGAGAGATAATTTAGAAATTATTGGACTACCTAAAAATATGATCAAAGAAAAGAACCTAGACACCATATTTCAAGAAATTATAAAGGAAAACTACCTCAATTTCTTAGATACAGAGGGAAAAATATAAATAGAAAGAATCCATTGATCACTTCCTAAAAGAGATCCCCAAATGAAAACTACCTGGAATATTAGAGCAAAATTACAAATCTCCCAGACCAAGAAGAATTTACTTTAAGGAGCCAGAAAGAAACAGTTCAGATACCATGGATTTACAGTCAGAATCGCACAAGATTTAGCAACTTCTACATTAAAGGAGTAGAAGGTTTGGAATATAATATTGTGGAAGTACTAGGATTACAACCAATAAAATATACCCAGAAAAAATTAATGTAATTATTCAGCACTAATAATCCAGAAAAAAAGAAATTTAATGAAATGAAGGACTTAAGATATCTGATGAAAGTCCCCAGCTAAAGTCCAAAGAAATCCAAAATCAGAATAGCTGGTAAGAAATGGGCAGAAGACTGTGCTAAGCCTTTTCTTGAAAGGAGTCCTTGAAGCTTGTGGCCTGGCTGTTTAATCTAGAGAGTTCAATCAAAGGGAAAGAGAGGGTACTACTTAGATGTGAGTACCAGGCAAATTCAATCTTTTGGGATTTCCCAAAGATTAGTTTACCAGGGGAGGAAGACATGATGGAGATGTCCAAAGAAGTCCAAAAGCAGTGTTGCTGGTGAGAAATGGAGACCACAAAGTCCCTTTCTATTTTTGCTTTTCAATGAGTATATGCCATATTACCTCAGCCTCTAGGGCTGTATATTCCCACAGAGTATACTGGGAAAATTGACTAGTGTTAGAAGTGTAAATAAAAACATCATTAAGGTCAACTTTTATATTTCCTTTCGGCTACATGAAGGGCTTCTTTTTTTTGAGAAATTCAGTTCAATGATGGAAAATGACTTTATTATATCATCCTAGGGTATCTGGATGATTGGAGATATATATTTTTAACTCAATAGTATTTTTTATCTGTTGAATCTAAGAACATGAAAATCTCTGCTAGGCTGTGAGATCTAGCAAGAATGAACAAGTCCTGTTACAAAGTTATTCAAAAAGTGATTTGCTCCAGCACCCAATAGTTCCTTGCATTTTCCCTTAGGCATGCTTAGGCCTGCCCACTTTCTGGACAGCATTAGATATGTCTGACTTTTGGGCATTTCCCACCACTAGGTTTCCACAGAGATCACTACAAGACCCGTTGCACTATGAAGATGGGATTAACTCTCCCCTGCCCATTTTTAGATTAAATCACCAGAAGCATATGTACCCCACTTATCCTTAAGTAGGGGAAGTCTGTGGATGATGAATCAGAATCGACTGACTGCCTCCTGGGCAGTCCTAAACAAAGCTTTAGTTGTAATTGGTCCATGTAAAGTAGAAGGAAGGCACAGGAAGTGATGAAAGGAATGGTCTTTAAAAGTGGCAAAAACTTCCTGTGACTGAGTCTTTTGCCTTCAACTTGACCCTGGAGGAGCTCTGGCGGCTGAGGACCTTGGGCTGCTCTTTTATTTTCCCTTAGAACTACCACATAAGTGAGTAAAAAAGGCTGGCTTCTTTCCCTGGCTTGTTCTGGAAATACTAGCCTTGGGAGAGGCCCCTCATCTTGGAGGAGACCTCATAGTTAAAACTCTTGTTTAATTTACCTCTGGGTCCTATTTGCTGGGGCCTTTTAAGCCCTGCCTGGTTTGGACTGGCCAGAGTAAATATCTACTCTCTCTGATTTTCTTACTTTTACTTTCTCCTTTTGTAAATAAACTACCAGAAGAAATAATTTGGAATTGAGTCATAATTCCTGGAGACCACACTCTTATAAATTTAGTTCCAGTTCTTTTATTTTTAATCCCTTACATTCTGGTCCTTATAGCACCACCTTACAGTCTTCACAAAAACTTAATGCTGGTACAAGGTGTTATATTAGGGAAGCTTAAGATGCCAAGAATCTGTAGCAATCAAGTCTCACTAATCTTTTAGTCTATGAAGGGACACACACACACAGGCTTAACTGAAGGGAGGGGCAAGATCTTGCTCAGTGTTCCTTCACTTCCCCCCTCCCACTAGGCAGTTGGAAAATCAGTTACTGTAAGATAATGGCGGAGAGACTTTTTAACTACAGGGCAAGGTCAGTAACTTAGGAAAGCTGAACTCCTAAACATGATAACTTTCTCTAAACTATTTCCCCACAGTATTGAATAGGAGAAAATAGGAGAAGCTTGATGTCTTTGATGCTCTCAGGCTCTCAGGATAAGATAGAAAACCAGGGCTACCAATTCAGAAGAACTCAGCTTGAGGAAGTTGTGAGTATCTCCCTAAATATAACCAGGCACTGCTCCCAATTGATTAAAGGTTTAATAATACACGGGGATGGGAAGGAAGGGAGAAAAAATAAGGATTAATTAGGTCTGGGAAGCATGTTATGTCCAAGCAGCCCCTCCCCCCAAAGTGGAAAGGTAACTTGTATAGCTAGTCTGCTCTCTAAGCCTATAAATGATCTTCTTCTATATCTAAATAAGTAATCAGAGGTAACTGTGATGTAGTTGAATGTGAAATCAAGGTAAATCAGGTTGGCAACTAGGAACTAAAATGGCTTTGTTCAGATTCAAGCCTCAAGCCTCAATCCCCAAGAGCAACCCAGGACTAAAGACAAAGCAAGCAGAGTGACCTGCTTCCTCTAAACCCAGGACCCAACTCCCTTAACTGCCCTAACTGCCCCCTCTCTCAGAGTTCTCGGGGGCCCCCTCTGGAATTCTGAGCTGTAGGTTGAACCCCTCTCTCTGCAGCTAGAATTCCACTCTGCAATCTGAATCTCACAAAGGGCATCTCCACTCTAAAAGCCTGATCCCTTTATGATACCATTTTGGATAGGCACTAGTTTTTTCATCCTCTTTGTCTGATGATCAGTGAATTTATTTTGTTCAAAAGTTAGCTTTTATAGAGTAACATGCTGACCATTAGTATAGGCCAACAACATGGCATCAATTTATTACAATGTTTCAATGTTTCAATGACACATATACATTTATATGTCATTTCCTTTTCTTTTTCAGAGAATACATCACCTGAAAGCTCTCAAAAGACATCTTAAAGCTGCTACTCAGTTTAACATTGCTCTGAAATAACTTCATAACTAATTTTTAAGTTTTACTAATGCCTTTTGTTTTTATACATTGTTCATTTCCCAATATGTTCTTCCCTCACTAGTACCACTATTGATGAGTTAGAGTGTTAGACAAAACTCAAATCAGTCAACACTGACCACATTCAACATCATAAACCATATCTCACAGATAATGTCCTTCATCTTTCTACTGAGTTGAGGAAGTTTTGTTTCATATCTGTCTTCTGAGATGCAGATTGCTTGTCATATAATCAGAGTTTGGTTGGGATGTAGTGTGGTCCTCATTTGCCTTATTGTTATCATTATACTCATTATTATTGTTGTTTTACTTTAGTCTTCATCAGTCAATATATCTTTCTATGATAGTCTCAACTTGTAATATTTGTCACATTTTGTAGCAATTTTGATCTTTTAAAAATGCTATGAACCTTTTTGTTATTCTAGAAAAACCTGTAGATCCCTTCTCAGGATGATTTTTCTCAATTCCTAAAACAAAAAAACAAAAGATTCCAAAGAAAGTCAATTATATTGAAATATCAAAATATCAAGAAAACAATTCCATAAACTTCAGAATAAGAAACTCTGAACTATAATAATCCCCAAATTACATGTATATAGTTTGTATAACCATTACTCATCATTGGGTGAACATTTCATTTCCAACTTTTTACCATTAAAATATTACTATGAAAAATTTTAGTATATTTGGATTCATTCTTCTTGTCTTTGATTTCTTTGGAGTATATGATCAATAGTGAGAATGGTGAGTAAAAAGAAAGGAATAGAATAGTGACTTTCTCACATAATTTATTTATCCTTTTTGTTTTTAGATTTATTAAGTACTTAATATCTGTTAAGCACTATACTAAGTACTTCATAAATATCATCTTATTTGATCCTCACCACAATCCTGGAAGATAGGTGCTATTTTTATCTTTATTTTATGGTTGAAGAAACAAAGGCAGGCAGAGGTTAGGTGGCTTGCCCACACAGCTGGATTTCTGAGAAAAACTCAGGTTTTTCTGACTCCAGGGTTGGTGCTCTGTCTATCTATTTTACTATCTAGTTCTTTTTCAAAATGCCTATACCAATGTGCAGCTCCATTGTCCGTCTTCCTATACGCCGTTCAACATTTACTGTTGCTATTTTTGCCAGTTATCTAGGTTTGAAAAGAATTTATTTTAGTTTCCATTTCAGTTATAAATGACTCAGTATAATACTTTACCTAGTTGTTGATAATTTACTTTTCTTTGGAAAATTGTTCATTTCCTTTGATCCTTTTTCAACTGCGAAATGACTTTTGGTCTAACATTTGTTTTAATTTCCCATATATCTTGGATTTTATATTTTTTAATTTGAAATTTGCCCCAGGAATTTTTCCACATTTTTTGTATAACTTTAGATACAATGATTGTGTTCATGTAAAAGCTTTTTCATTTTACAAAAATTTTTAAATGTCTATTTTATCTTTTATTATCACGTCTATCTCTTGTTTAAGAATTCTTTCACTGGTAAGAAAAAAGCATTTACTTCTGATCTCTCTTTCTCTCTCTCTCTCTCTCTCTCTCTCTCTCTCTCTCTCTCTCTCTCTCACTCTCTTTTGATGTGACATTTTATGTTTATGTCACATATCCATTTGGAGCTTCGTGTAGTTTATAGTGCAAGATATTGATCTAAACCTAATTTGTCTCAAGCTGCTTTCCAATTTTCCCAACAATTCTTGGCCAATAGGGAGCCCTTCCCTCAGTAATTTATGGTATTGGGTTTATAAAATGCTATAGTGATGAGCTTGAATTCTTCTGGATCTTTCTTATTTAGTATTTCCACTGAATCACTTTTCTATTTTTAATCCAGTAGTAAATACTTTTGAGAATAATAGCTTTAAAATGTAATTTGGGAATCTGGCAATTCTTGGCCCAGCTAATTTCTTTTGTAATTTCTCTTTCAAGATTCTGAAAAATGTGTTCTTCAAACAAATTTTATTATGATTTTTTTGTTCCAGAAAGTAATACCTTTAAATTTTGATTGGTGTAGTATTAAATTTGCAAGTCTGTCTTCATCTATTGTGGTAGATATGCTAGACAATCTTAACTTAGCTACCATGAGGCCAGAGTTTTATACTTACATCTAGATATATGATTTATTCATGGTGCTAAATCATACTTATGATAGGGAATGGTAAGAATGACCAGTGGCAGGTAGTCCTAACATCTGTCAGATCAGTATTTATCTATAGTCTTTAGTCAACAACTCAAGGGTCCCAAACCCAGTAAACAGTGAAACATAAAGGGCAAATTGATTCTGCTTCAGGATCAGATGAAGATTGAGCTTGTTATTCTTATCTTTAATGATTTTCTGACTTTCTGGATTGGTGTCTGTAGTAATAACTGGTCAATCCATGGTGTCTGTGCAAGGAAAACATTGGTAAATTGTAGAATCAGATGCTCAGTGGGCTCTTCCCTGCATTACTTGACTTCCCAGAACATGATCATCGTGATTTCAGTACTCTTCTCTACTAATTCTTGACTATCTAGACTTCTTGTCCTAGTAATCCTTGTATTCATACCATAGGCAGCCTAGATCTCTATATATCTTACACATATACACACATGTATAGGCATATGTATATATCTAGATATGAATATAAAATATTACACATATACATATATATATATATTTACACACATATTCTACATATTCATACATTCACACATATAACTTAGAGAATCGCTGAATCTCAGAAGTGGAAGGAACCTTTGGGGCCATCTAGTTTAGCCAAAAATTATATGAGGAATCCTTGGATATTATCTCCAAAAAAATCATCTAGTTTTCAGATGAAAATTTTTAGTGGGAGAAAACCCTATCTTCAAAGGGAGCCATTTTCATTTTTGTTGGCCCTTTCGCTAAGCCTAGAACTCTATTTTTCATGTTTTACTCATTGTTTTATATTCCAACTTTCTGGAGATAAATACTGTTTTGCTAGTTGTTTGCTTCATATTCTCCACGTGTCAATGTCCTTGATAAAATGTGGTGTCCAGAACTGAGCAATATAATCCAAAAGTAGTGCCCAAGTCATTGTTCTGTACACTATGCCTTTCAGTGGTAAGTACTGATATCACATTAATTAATTTTATTTAAGTTTTGTTTGGGCTTTCATGTCTCAGCGTTGACTCATCTCAAGCTTACTTTCCATTGAAATCCTAACAGTACTTCAAGGAATGGAATGACAGTTATTCTGCACCATGTATTTGTAAAGTTAATTTTTAAGCCCAAAGGAAGGTCCTTGGGAAAGGCAATGTGGCTTAGTGGACAGTTTGCTGGATTTGAAGTCAGGAAAAGGTGAGTTTAGATCCTGCTTCTGACATGTAGGTGATGCCTGATCAATGGAAAATCACCCAGCCTTTCTATACCTCAGGTTCAATATTTATTAAACAAGAGAATTGCATTGGATGATATTTGTAATACAGATTAAATTTAAAAGTTTGCTATGTATACTTTTTTTTTTTCTGGAGAGACAGTTGTTAAACATTTACCAGCACACTGCTGCATACATAGGTGATCTTATTCTAGATGGCCTTTTAGCTACATTTGTTTTAAGTTCATTGTTTATAAATTTTTCTATATTAAGATTTTAAAAAACAAATTTGAATTCAAACACCAGAGATCCTTGCTTCAAGAAGAAAATAATGGCAGCATCATATTAGATACTCAGCCAAAATGCATATTTGTATAAATTTGGTTTCCTGGAAATAGAACCAGAGTTGGAGTTAGAAGAACTGACTTCAAACTGTAGAAACAATCACCTGTTATCTTTGTATCTTTTTGAGAATATCACAGTTCCTTTAGGAAAAATGTCATTTTAATCTACCTAGCAATTCAGTATAGCCTTGGATCAGAGACTTCTAACCTCAGGTCTGTGGGATTAAAAAAATAACAACTAGTAACTATTTTAATATAATTGTTTTCTTTCGTATTCCCACATATGTTGCATTGGGCATTTAAAAACATTATTCTGAAAAGTCTGTAGGCTTTATTAGATTGGCAAAGAGATTTCCGACATACACACAACAAAGGTTAATAGCCATTGCTTCAGAGCCTGAAAAAAAGAAAGTCTATTGAAGAGGAGAGTTGACTTGTCAAATTAAAAAAGACACTGTCTGCTAGCAGCCGTGACACAGATGTTTCTCACTGGGGAGAGGGAGGATTGAGGCTGTTATAACCTACAATGTCAGTCCATCAGGGAGTATAGCCTATAGATACCCTCCAAGTAACTAACAACCACAAATTGCTAATCTGGGAAGACCACTCATGAATTTTCAGGTGGTCCAAAGGTTAATGAAGACATGTGTCTTTGGGGCACGTAAGCTGCAGCATATTTTCAATGATAATGTGTGCAAAAAGGTATATTATTTAGAAAATATGTGATATGAAAAGAAGGTAAGCCATTTATGTATAAAGAGCATGTGGTAACAGATGGATAGCCTGTGGTCTGCTCCAGGACTTATGAAATGTAAAAAATATCTGAAGCAAGACATTCAAATGTTTGGTTGATCCTTTTGGTATCTCTCTGGGAGAATATGGCAAAAAATTTGTGGCTTGGGAAGGTTTAGATGTATTTTCATCTCTAGGGATGGAAGGAATATTTATATGGAAATAATTAAGGGCACACTGAAGTACATTCTTGGATAACTTTAAATTCGGTTTCTCTGAATATAAGAATCCTCCTACAATTAATAAGGCATGTTGTTGTTCATTTCAGTCATGTCTGACTCTTAGTGACCCCCATTTGGAATTTCTTGGCAAAGATACTAGAATAGTTTGCCATTTTCCTTCTCCATTTCATTTTACAGATGAGAAACTGAGGTAAACAGGGTTAAGTCACTTGTAGAGGGTCACACAGCCAATAAATGTGTAAGGCCAGATTTGAACTCAGGACGATGAGTCTTCCTGTACTCTATTCACTGTGCCTTCTAGATGCCTAATAAGATATAGCAAGTGCCTTTATTGAACAAAATTTTATTAAAATATCACTACTTAAGGGCTTCCGGGTTAAGATGGCGGCAGAGTAAGAAGCAGCTCTTAACCTCTCCTGACCGAAACATACAAAACTCCTCAAGGGGACATAAAAACAAGTCCAGATGAACGGAGGAACCCCACAACAGGGCACAGCGTGGAAGGTAGGTGGAATCGAGACATTTCCAAGCTAAAAAGGGCTCACACTCACTCAATCGCGAGCTGAGCAACCGCCCCACCCCCACCCCCTCCACACTCACCTATAGCTCCGAACCCAGCTAAAAAGAAATAGAGCAAGTCTGGGGCACCCATCGAGTCATCAGCAGCTCCGGGACCTGTTCCTGACAGCAGCAAGACTTAGGACCCCATTAAGTCAAAAAAAAGCACGCGAAATCTGAGCGCGCGCGCCGGAGCAGGACGCTGGGCGCGCAGAGTGCCGGCTGAGTAGAGGCGTGGGTGGAGGCAGAACTAAGCCTAAGTGGGGAACCAGTGCAGACGGGTATACGACTGTAGAAGCAGCGCCCTGAGACTTGTAAAGAAACCTCCAGCAGAGGAACAAGCAAGAGGGCCCACCAGGGGGCTTGACCTTGGGAAAAACCAGAATTCAGACCTCAGGAGCCAATAGATTGGGAACAGACACTGAGCCCGAGGATAAAGCTGAGAAGCTGCTGGGCTAATGATGGCTACTCAGCATCAGCATCAGGAGGTTCAGAAGAGAAAGAATAATAACAAAAAGAAGAAGTCTTTAACACTCGACAGCTTTTACACAGAGAAAATCCAGACAACCGAGCAAACAGAGGAGGAGAACAAACAAGCATCCGGACCCTCCTCAAATAAGGAAAACTCCTCACAAGCTATGGAAGAGTTCAAAACTGAGATTCTGAGGAAAATGGAAGAGATCTGCCAAGAAAATAACAGTTTAAAAGGTAGAATCTTGCAATTGGAAAGTGAGGCTCAGATATCAAATGAACTGATAAGCAAATTGAACACCAGAAATGACAAGATTGAAAAGGAATACCAAAAGATTATAGCCGAAAACCAAAAAATTATAGCCGATAACCAGTCCCTAAAGGCTAGAGTCGAGCAATTAGAAACCAATGATCTCTCAAGACAACAAGAACAAATAAAACAAAGTCAAAAGACTGAAAAAATAGAAGGAAATATGAAATATCTCAATGAGAGAGTGACAGACCAAGAAAACCGGTCTAGAAGAGACAATTTGAGAATAATTGGTCTTCCAGAAAACCCAGAAATTAATAGAAACCTGGACTCCGTACTAAAAGAAATTATTCAGCAAAATTGCCCTGAAGTCCTACAACAAGAGGGCAATATAGACATCGAAAGGATCCATAGAACACCCACCATATTCGACCCAGAGAAGAAATCGGTTAGAAATATTATTGCCAAATTCAAAAGCTTTCAAGCAAAAGAAAAAATCTTACAAGAAGCCAGAAAGAGACAATTCAAATATCAAGGAGCACCAATCAGGATCACACAGGATCTGGCAGCCTCCACACTAAAAGACCGTAAGGCTTGGAATACAATATTCAGAAAGGCAAGAGAGCTGGGCCTGCAACCACGGATCAACTACCCATCAAAATTGACTATATATTTCCAGGGGAAAGTATGGGCATTCAACAAAATTGAAGAATTCCAGGTATTTGCACAGAAAAGACCAGGGCTGAATGGAAAGTTTGATATCGAACCACAAAAATCGAGAGAAACCTGAAAAGGTA
>NC_058131.1:207042487-207073393 GCF_016433145.1 Gracilinanus agilis | reverse complement strand
ATATATATATATATATATATATATATATATATATAATTTCATATCTGATAGGGACTTTAGAGACTCCAAAAAGGAGATAAAATTTGAGCCAGGTCTTAAGGATGGGGAGGACATCAGGCAAGTTAGAGAATCCTATATTTAGAATGGAAGAAAAAAAGGAAACAAATACTTATTAAGGGCCTACTATGTGCCAGGCATTATGCTAATCTCTTTACAAATACTATTTCACTTAGGCCTCAAAAGAACCCTGATGAGGTAGGAGTTGTTATTTTCCTCACCCTTTTAGAGTTATACACATTCTCTCATGGACATTCTCTGTGGTATTGTCTAGCAGTTAGATTGAAGGCTCTCTCTCTGTCTTTCTGTCTCTCTGCCTCTGTCTGTCTGTCTGTCTCCCTCCTGTTCTCTCTCTCTGTCTCTCTCTCTGTCTCTGTCTCTCTCTGTCTCTGTCTGTCTGTCTCTGTTTTTGTCTCTCTATCTGTCTTTGACTCTCTGTCTCTCCCTCTTTTCTATCAAAGCTCTGATTACACCCAAGGAAATTGTAGAGTGTCACCTTTGAGTCTTTAGAGAATAGAACTCAGCATTTTATAAAGCAGAGATTAGCAGACACCTTGTGTGTATACACCTCAGCTGGCATTATAATTAGCCACAGGTGGGATTTAGGCAGTTGGCTGTTTAATATCAGAGGGAGTTGGAGTGAGCAACCTTCTTCCACCTGGCTTCACAGCTTCCAATCACTGCATGACCACCATCGAATGCCCCCTTTTTGTGTTTCCCTCAGGGGGCTCCGCAACTACCCTTGCCATGTCCTTGTGTGCTGAGACAACCAGCAGGATGGCCCTGGATGGCACAACTCCAGCACTTTGACATCATTTTTGGCAAGTAATTAATTACAAGGCATTTTCTCCAATTCCTGAAGGTTCGGGGGTAGTGGCAGGAAACACACACACACACACACACACTCACACACACACACTCACACTCACACACACACTGTAATGAAGTAGAGTTAGTTGAAAGCATGTGTTTTTCTCTTATTATTTTGCTTCAACACATCTATTTTCCAGGAGTATGTGGGAATTATGGATTCCCTCCCCCTCCTTCTCTGGCTTGGCATGGCTTTCCTCAATAATTATAAAGCACAGGCAGGGTTTATCATGAGAACTTGATCCAAATTCTAATCTGAAAACTGTCTTATTCAGGAGTGCAAATTGTGTCCCCACTCCCTGCCCCCTTCCCAAGGCTTCAAGTGAACCATGCTGAGTAGACTTAGGACAGCAATAATTCAAGATTAAAGAGCAGGGCAATGGCCAGTGGCCTAGGGAAGGAGAAAAAAGACCATATTACCATATATTAGGCTGCAAGGACAATAATTCCAAATGTCTGCTTTATATGCAATAAATACTTTTGAATAATGTACCAGGGAGTTGAAAGCAGGCTGGTGGCTTAATGACATGGGCCTTTGTTCTCTGGACTTCCTGCAGCATGTTAGATGTATTTGTTGTTGTTGTTGTTTGGGGTGGGGGGAGAGCTCATCTTTCTGATTCTCTTCCCTTTCTCTAGTTCCTCCTGAACTTTGCTGCCAAAGTAAATTTCCATAAACACAGATTTGACCATGTGGATCCCCTCATTAACCAACTCCAACTGCTTTTTGTTGCTTCTAGAATAAAATATAAATGCCCTACACAACCTGACCTCAACCTATTTTTCTTTCTTCAGTGGATATATAGTATTACTCCTTTAACACTCTACACACCAGTCAAACTGGCCTTCTCTCTGATCCTTACTAAATCACCTGCCATCTTTCTTTTCCATACCTCTCTGCCTGCTGTCTGTCATGCCCGGGAAAGTATTCCCTTTTCACTCCTACCTAAAGAGTCCTTTGCTTCCTTTAAGATGAAGATCAAGTACCAGCTTCTACTCAGTGGTTCCCAAACATTTTTGGCCTACTGCCCCCTTTCCAGAAAAAAATATTACTTAGCCCCCTGGAAATTAATTTTTTTAAAAATTTTAATAGCAATTAATAAGAAAAATAAATGCACCTGTGGCCATTACTGCCCTCCTGGATCGCTGCAGCACCCACTAGGGGGTGGTAGCGCCCACTTTGGGAATCACTGCTCTACATGAACCCTTTCCTGATCCCCTCAACTGCTAATGTCCTCCTTCCCAAGCTGCCTTGTACTTACCTTCTATGTGAGGATACTTATTAACATTCTATTATGTTATATGTATATATATATGTGCATATATATATACTTATAAATACTTATTTTCTCCCTAATCAGAATGTAAACTCATTGGATATAGCCATGATTTCATTTTCCTTCTATATATCCCCAATGACCTAGCACTGTGCCTTGCACAGAGGAGGGGCTTGATTGGCTCAGCAATATAAAAACATCCTAGTGTAGAACCCCCTTCCTTCACTTTCCTTTACATTACTGCAGACTGACATTTCTCATTCATCCATGTATATACTACATCTCCTCTCAGTCCCTAGTAGGGCTGGGCATAAGCTATGGGAGGGCAGAAATCTGTTCTAACACCTCACACAATGGCTTGTACTTTGTGTTTGCTGACTTGTTGTTGGTCCTTTATTTGGGAAGAGGACCATGACATTGGGAGGGTGATATCTTGACTCGCCTGTGAGTTTGGATTTAATTGAAGAATTGTACAAATTTGTCAGCTTCATTTTCCTTCCCAGAGTTATTAAAGTTCAGTGGCAAGACAAAAGTGGGGGTAACTGGAAATATTCACGGATGCAGGGGGTGACCTTGGCATCTTCGATGTCTCACTAAACTCCAAGTGCTCCACAGCACCTGCTTCAGCTGCCTTCATAGTCCCCTGATCAAATTGTTTTTATCCACCCACTTCTCTAGGGGACGTCTTCACGTGGTTGGGGGGGAGATATTCCCCTAGTTTACCAGCAGGTCTGAGGTCTGTCAGTTACCCTCAACCTTGTTTTAGCCCAACTGCAGAGATGATTTTTTTGAGGGTGTGCTGCTGTCCGTGCTATAGTTTCTTGAAGCCACAGGTGACACTTGGGTGAAAGGTTGATGCCAAAGGTGGACAAGCAGCCCTAAAAAGGGCTCAGGAAGCCCTCACTCCACAGGTTCTAGTCCTCCTGGAACATTACACAATGATAATACTAAAAATAGAATTTATGTAACTTATTGTTAAGGTTTGCAAAGCACTCTACAAATATTACCTCATTGGATCCTTACAACAACCTAAGGAGAGAGATGTTATTATCTGTCTTGATGTAGATATGTGGATTCCTAAATTTATCTAACTGCAGAACTAGATACAAATGGCAACTGGGAGATAATGGGCAGAGTGCTGGACCTAGAGTTGGGAAGTCCTGAGTTTTCTAGCTTCACACACTTTCTGGCTGTGCCACTCTAAGCAAGTCCTTAAAGCTAGGTTTGCTTCAATTTTTCCAACTGCAAAAAGTGGAGATAATCACAGCATATACCTTCCAGGGTGGTTATGAGGATCAAATGAGATAATATTTTTAAAGTGCTTAAAATAGAGTTTAGCACAGAGTAGGTACTCTAGACAATGTTTTTCCCCTTATTTCCACATCTCCATTTTATAGATGAGGAAAAGTGAGGCAAGTGGAGGTAAAATGACTTGCTTAGGATCACATAAATATCCAATGCTGGATTTAAGCTCAAGGGCTTCCTGATTCCAGGTCTACCATTTTGTGCATGGTTCTATCTACCTACCTAATACCTAGTTTTATTACTTCATAATAAATGCTCAATAAAAATGAACTAAAAGAAGAACCAAAAATATTCACTACTTTCACCAATATTATTATTCAGTTGTTTCAATCATCATCTAACCCTCTATCACCCCATTTGGGGTATTCTTGGCAAATACAATGGAATAGTTTGCCATTGGACAATGTCTAGTTTTCTTCAAAGCTCAGCTATTTTACTCCTACAAGAGGGCCTTTCCTGCTCCCCTAATTATGAGTATTCCCTCTAAAACTGTATCACATTCTTACTGTATGTGTTTTATATTTGTTTATCTGTGTATGTGTTGCTCACCCAGGTAGAATGTAAGCTTTTCTATGACACATTGTTTTCTTCTTGTCTTTGTATCTCTAATAGTTAATACAGTACTTGGCATGTAGTAGGTGCTTAATAAATACCATTTGAAGGAATGAATGAGGTAATCCATGCACCCAACATAGACTGTGTTCATATCACAACTACAAAATATTTGCAATGGGAAAAATCCAGTGTTTTAGTGGTTAATGTTGATCCAATATAGCAAAGTACTCTGGGCTCAAAATCAAGAGATCTGGATTGTAATCCCATTTCTCTCATTAATTGCTGCATGACACTTTTTCATAGCTATTCTCAAAGCCTGGAATTCTCTCCTTCCTCCTGGCTTTCCTGGCTTCTTTCAAGTCTTAGCTAAAACTGCAGCTTCTATAAGAAGCCTGTTCCCCTTCACAATGAGTCTTCCTTCTTTTGATCTCATACATATCTTGTTAGTACAGAGTTTACATGTTTATCCCTCGTGCCATAACTTCTTAGAAAGTAGAGTCCCCTCTCTTCTTTGTATCTCTATCACTTAGTTTTGCACATAATAGGTGCTTAATAAATACACCTAATTAAAAGTGAGAATATGAACTCCAAATCTCCCTTCAAGGAGAGAGCTCAGCTCAGACTTTTCCTCATTTCTCACCTGGCTGAGTTACTTTGGGATTTACTTCCTGGAGTGACTTCTCCACAATGTCCTGCAGATTGAGTATTTTCTCCTCCTCTCCTTTCCCTCCTCTAAGTTGAAGTGCAAGCTCCTTGAGGGCAAGGACTGTTTTTCTTTTTTTTTTCTGTTTGTTTCACCAATCCTTAATACAATGCCAGGTACATAGAAGGTATTTAATAAATGCTTGTTGACTTGAAAAAATGCTTATTGGCTTGACGTGATCACAATTGAGTAATTTCTCTCTGGTCCCTACTTTTTTCCTCTGTAAAATTAAAATGCCCTAAGGTCCCTCCTGTCTTTATTGGACTATGAAGTTTGTGCTTAAAACCTCGCTCTCTTGACACCCAGCCCAATGTTTTACTCTTCTATGTGAACATATTGTCTTTCAGAGCAATCAGGGACATGAAAACAATTAATTTATGATGCACAGTCAGAGGTGTGAGAACCAGGCCTAGAGATGGGAGGTCCTAGGTTCAAATCTGGCTGTGTGACCCTGGGCAAGTCACTTGACCCCCATTGCCTAGCCCTTACCACTCTTCTGCCTTGGAACCAATACACAGTATTGATTCTAAAGCAGAAGACAAGGGTTTTAAAAATAAATAAATAAAATAAAATTTATGATGCACAGTACATCAAGGAAGCATCATATACATAGGGCAACTCCAAGGAATTCTCAGATTGGCTTTATTGAAAAAGTACTCTGCAAAAACCAACTATATCTGAAGTTATTGGCCAAGATTTATGAACCTACCTCCTCAAGAAAGGCAACCATTGATTCTGTTTATTATCACTAGTCATTCAAATGTCATGACAGCTGTAATGGAGATGGATCATCAATCCAAGACTACAAAAGTACTTGACCAAAGCAGGAAGAAACTTTAGTGACTATGAGGTCCAAACACATCAGAATAAAGAACTTGTACTATTCCTGGCTAATGGACCTTGTTCGTCAAACGCTATAGAGAAACAATTTTCTTTAAGCCTAAAATAAGATATCCAGAGATTATAGTTACATAGGGTTCTTTTAGGTAATTTGCTAGAGAAAGTGGTATACATGTATTTATATTCCGCAGTCAAAATGCATAGATTTTTCTGAAGGGAATAAAGTATTAAAACTGAAAACATTATAAAGGTTATGAAGGAAATAAAATGTCAAAGAAGATTTTTATTTTATTCTGGAGGGAATAAGGAGCTGCTGGTGTTTGTTGAGAAAAGACTGGAATGACTTTTAGTAAATAACTTCAATGGCTAAGCAGAGGATGGATCGGAATGGAAAGAGAAGACAAGAGGACCAATTAGAATGTTATTGCAAAAGTTCAGGTGATATGGACCAGTACTAAGGTGATAGCTATGTGAGGGATGTGAGTGAAGAGAAGGAGATGTACAGGAAAGAGACTATTAGGAGTGAGGAGATTTAACTCCAGATTGGACATGTGGACTAAGTGTGAGTGAGGAGTCCAGAAAGACACCAGGGTTCAACAGGAAATGGTAATATGGCTCAACAAGTATATTAGACTGAGTTTGGGAAAAATAATCTAGGTCAAGGTTTCTTTCCTTGAAGTTCACAGATACGTCAGGGGTTCAATGAATTTGGATGGGTAAAAAATTACAACTTTATTTTTACTAATATCCCATTGAAATTTGGCATTTTGTTTTAATTAAAAATGAAAGCAGCAACTATTATACTGAATAAGGCTCCACAGATTTCATGAAACTGCCAAATTGGTCCTTGACACTCACTTATATTAAGAACCAGGAGTCTAAGAATAGGGAATTTGATTATATTCTGCCCTGGTTAGACTTTACCTGGAATACTGATTTTTGCTCTACTCCAGGAACCACATATTAGAAAGAACATTACCAAGTTAGAATTTATTCAGAGAACATAAATAGTGCACTATCTATGAAGTTAGGAGGACTCAGGTTCAAATCTGACTTCAGATACTTCCTAGCTATGTGATCCTGTGTCATCTAACCCTACCCATCCCATCTGCCTAGTACTTGCTGTCCTTCTGGCTTAGAATAGATACTAAAACAAAAGGTAAAGATTTAAAGAAAAAGAACTTATTCAGAGAAGAATGACCAGAATTAATCAATTACCTAAGTTGGGAGATAACTATGCTCCAGCTGCTCTGCTAATTCAAAATAGTAGTATAAGTACTGAAATCCATAGACTGAGGTCCTACTAGTTTTGAAATTTCTATGAACCCCAAGTCCACTGAAGTTGCTTTTCTGAGCAAAAATATTTTCACAGAAGTAAATAAAACAAACAATATTGATATCAACTGACTTTTTACTATGGATGTATTTTATCACAGAAGGGAAGGATAGCTAACTTCAGACATACAAGGAGGGAGGCAAAGAAGACCATCTGTCCTCATCATGTATTTTCCTTAATTATAATCTATTTCACCCCAAACCTTAGGGTTGTTTGTTTTACGTGTGTGTGTAGTGTGTCAGATGGCTTGCCAACTGACATCTTAAAGCAGGTAGCAAGTGTGGTTCTGTGGTAAGAGTTCTGAATTTGGAGTTGGAGGGACTGAATTCAAATCTTTATTCTGAATCTTACCTGTGTGGTTTTGGGGAATGTAATTCAAGCTTTCTAGGATTTAATTGCCTTATTTTAAAAGTGAAATGGATTGTATTAAATAGCCTCTAATACAAGTAAAAGAGCTAAGTGGCACAGAGGGCTAGTGTGCTGGGCTTGGAGTGAGGAAAACTATTTTTCATGAGTTCCAATTTGAGCTGAGACACTTTCCTAACTTTGTGATTTTGGACAAGTCACTTAACCCTCTTTGCCTTAGTTTTCTCATCTGTAAAATGAGCTGGAGAAGGAAATGGCAAACTGCTTAGTACCTTTGCCATGCCAAATGAAGATTCACACCCAATTGAAATGACTAAACGACAACAAACAAGTTCCCTTCTAGCTATAAATCTGTGATACTTATTATAATGATGGTATTATAATCATGCCATAAGGGAAGCAATTCAATTTGAGTTTCATTTATTAAGCAACTACCATGTGCCAGACACTAAGTTGCCACTAATTCAAAGCCAAAAATGAAATAATTCATAACCTCAAGGAGATTATATTCTCCTGGGAGCATAGTTGAGGAAGACAATGTGGTATATTTGAAAGAGCATAGCTCAAAAGATCTAGGTTTGAATTCTGATAGGTCACCTGAATGACTGTATATTGATCAATCCCTCTTGGCTTGTTTCCTTACTTAAAAAATGTTGGGATTGGACTAGATGATGTGTAAAGCTCATTTAAGCCCAATAATCATGTAATCCCATGAAGTCTTTAGAAGCCAATAAATAGCCCTAGACTTTGTACATAGTAGGCACTTAAAATAATTAAAATGAATTAAGTAATAACTCCTTCCTTGGATGCAATCTAAGATGATCTGAGTTGATAATTAGCTTTCTCTTTCAGTGAGCATTGTAGAGAGATTCAAGGGTACATATTTATTTTTTCCTATGAATAATGAATAGGTTTTTCTTCATAACTAGAATTATAAGGCACAGACAGTAACTTTTTTCTGATTTTCTTTTGTGGTTACTATTTGTCACAAACTTGCCCTCCGATATTCAGGAAAAATATGTCCACCAATATGTATATTTCATTTCAAATCCCAAATCCACATCTGATATCATAAATATTTGTGGTAGTGTGTTGCAGATGAAGACACACAGACTCTGGCAGCTAAATGATTTAGGGAATAAAAATGACTCATTACCCAATCCCTCCAAATGATTTTCAGCATTTCAAAGCCCTTGGGAACATCTGGCTTTGTACTAGCTCATCATATTCTTGATGAGAAATAGAAGATTTTTGCAGGCACTAAACAGCAGGCCTGACTTCTTGGTGGGACTGACCAGAGAGTCAACTATACCCCATCAGACCTAGGCTCAGTATGGGTTGATAAGGATCGTATACTGGATCTAATTCATCTTAGTAAGACTTTTCTATGGGCAGACATTCCAGCTTTGAGGCTCAAAAGAGAGAATTTCCCTTTTTTCTTCCTTTTTTTTAACTGTCCTGCATAAATTCACCTCCCAGGTATTGGCTTTTGATTCTGTCAAAGCCAGATTTGGCTTTCTTGTGCTCTGTTTTAGACTTCCTGGATCCTTCTAGCCATGTAAACCACCCCCCAAACCCTACTTTCCACCCTCTCTCTATGGCTGCCTTCTCTCACTTGACTATAACCTCCTTAAAGGCAGGGGCTATCTTGTTTTTATTTGTATGCCAACTACCTAACACAGTACTTGGCATAGAGTTAAACCCTTATTAAATTCCTCTCTGTATTTTTGTCTCTGTCTCTATCTTTTCATCTTTCTCTGTCTCTGAACCTGTCTTTGTCTTGCTCTCCCTGGGCTCTCAATTTCTGAAAGAATTCATTTTTCAGATTTGTTCTGATTACTAAGAGACTTAACAGATCCTTGTAAATGAAACAGGAGAAAGAGATCCCTAAGAATGCTCAGTCAGTCCCTTGGCATTCTACAGTGTTGTAATGGTCTTTTGCTGCTTGTCAGCTAAGCATGAAGGGCATTCCTCTAAGCCCTCAACTCTATTTTATTTCTGCTTTTTTTTCTTTTTCTTTTAAGGCACTACTTTCCCTGAAGGGGGTAAAATGGAATAACACACTGGCAACCTCAGGAATAAGAATTACAATGAATAGCATTTGAGGGATGTGTGGCACCAGAGATAGTGTTCCAGCCCTGAAAGTATGGAGTCCTGGGTTTAAGTCTACCTGCAGAAGTTGAATGACTACTTGTAAATCACTTAACCTGTCTGTGTACCAGTCAATTCTCTAAGACTGTAATTTGAAGACAAATTGCCTATCTGCTAATTAAATAAGAGTCCCAATCCCTTCCCCCCAAAAGGTATTTGATTGATTTTTCCCAAGATTTATTGTATGATTGTAAGTCAGGATTGCTGCTTCCATTCAGAAGGTTTTACTTTTGCAACTGGGTACATTCCGAGAAGGGGAAATTACTGAAGGAATGTAGAGTACAAGTAACAGAAATAATAAAATGAAAAAGTGAGACAATAAATTGAAAGGACCCACTCTATTACTACTGCATTTGAACTTTGTAAAGAGCAAGTCCTTTTAGATTTAAGTTCTTTGAGGAAGCTAGCAGCACAGTGAATAGAGAGAGCACTGGACCTGGTGCCAGCAAGACCTGAATACAAATCCAGCTGACTCAGCCGTCTAAGAGTTGTGTTACCTTGGGCAAGTCAATTAAGTTCTTTTTTTGCCTCAGTTTCCCTAGACTGTATAATAGGGATTTTCTTTAAACACTTACCTTCCATCTTGGTGTCAATACTGTGTATTGCCTCCAAGGCAGAAGAGTGGTAAATATAATAGGGATTTTAATAACATCTCACTTGCAGGATTTTGGGGAGGATTAAATGAAATATTTGTAAAGTGCTCCAGTGCCCCACACAAAACAGACACTATATAAAATCTTATTCCCTTCCCTATATTGTAAAGCATGGAAAGTTTTAAGTGGCTAATTTGTATATTAAACTAAATGTGTTACTTATAATGTTTAGATTGTAAGCTCCTTAAAGGCAGAGATAGTCAGTCACTGTGTTTTCTATTCCCAGCGCTTAGCACAGTGCCTGGGTGCTGAGTAAAGGCAAAAGTACTGCTGGTGGTTGGAGAAGGGTCTTATCATCCTACCTGCTCTTTCTCTCATCTTCAGTCTCTCTCTACCTCCTATCTCCTTCCCTGATGCCTATAAAGAATCTCAAGTCTTCCCTAATCTTTTCCCTCCTTTTGCAATCTTATGTATTTTATTTTATAAATCTAAAAACATTTATCAGAGAGGGGTTATATTGGTTTTACCAAACTGCTTGAGAGACCCCTGACAATTAAAAAAGGTTAAGAACTCCTGATCTATTTTACTCACCCCAGTTTTATTTTTCAATCAATAAACTTTTTTCAGCTCATTGTCTCTTATTTTATTATTTTACTTTATCCAGATTACATCAATATAATTTTTCAATAATTGTTTTCTGATGTTTTGCCATCTATGTTCTCTCCTCTCCCACTCCTCCCCCTTTCTCAAGATGGCAGATAATATTATATAGTACAATATACATTTCCATGTTTTAGTCTCCCTTATTTTTTTAACCTCTACCTTCTGTCTTAGAATCAATATATTGTTTCCAAAGCAGAAGAGTGGTAAGGACTACCCAGTGGGGGTCTAGTGTCGGGGCTCACATAGCTGGGAAGTGCCTGAGGTCAAATTTGAACCTAGGACCTCTGGTCTGTAGGCTTGACTCTCAATCCACTGAGCCACTTCACTGCCCCAGCCTCCTGTATGCATACAAAATAAAGAAAAGCTTCACAATATCCCACCCTTTAATATCTTTTTTCTCTCTTTCTCAATCCAATTGTGTTAAAAAGTTCTTATATTTGCTGACTTTAGCTCCTCTCTCATTGTCTTCCAAATCATCTGAACCTCATCTCTAGATGGAAACTTTCCCTCTCAAAGTCAAAGGTCACTCAAATGGCAAATCTAATAAGTGTTTTCTCAAATTTCATCCTCAAGTACATACATACTGACATCAGACATCTTGACTCATGGGTCATGGTGGAGGAGTCTGAAGGTTCCTTCCTCCTATTTGTCACTTCCAGAATTTTTCTAGCACAGGTACCTTTCATCCTGCCCCTTCTTATTTTCTCTTGTAAATTGCTGTCTCTATCACCCTACTTCTCCTCTCTAATCTTCACTTTCCTCCTATTTACTGGTTCCTTCATTGCTGCTTACCAGAAAGCTCTTGTTTCCTTTGTCCTTGAAAAATCTGTACTAGATCCCACCATTACTGCTAGCTAGCTCTTTGAGGCAGTTAGGTGGCACAGTGGGTACCTTCCCTTCCAGCCAACGACTATAGCTAAATTGAAAAGTGGATGTTGAAAGTGAGAGGTAGTAGAAAGTATAAGCGCCCACCAATTAATAAACCTATGTTTCTTTCTGATAGAGAGAATATTTCTGCCTCTGACCTGCCCCGCTCTCCCCACCCCATTTCTTAGGTGGCATCCCAGGTAAGCATTAAGCCTTGGTTTAATAAGAGAAATCATGGGAAAGTCTCAGAGCTTGTGCCATTAAAGGCATGAGAATCTTGGCCATATGTTTTGCCTATGTGTGCCTTCTCCCATCTGGAATATTCCATAAACATGTTCA
Source organism: Gracilinanus agilis (assembly GCF_016433145.1). Lineage (NCBI taxonomy): Eukaryota > Metazoa > Chordata > Mammalia > Didelphimorphia > Didelphidae > Gracilinanus > Gracilinanus agilis. The sequence goes on along the minus strand of NC_058131.1, from coordinate 207,061,474 downwards.
TTTTGTGTTCCTGCTACTCTTGTGCATTTTTTGGTGTTGAGATAAAATTCAGGTTTATTTATGGAATATTTTATATCTACTGTTCTTACTGTCCTGTTTCAATGAAAGCCTTTTTCTCAAATTAGTTGTGCTGTCTGACTGACTGTAAAAGTAAACTCATTGGTGGGGTCTCTTGATCTTTGGTTTTACAAGTGTGGACCCAAGAAAACTTTGAACCCAAGATAGCTGTCCTCTTGGGGAACTGAACATATGACTAACAGTGGGGAAGAGTCCCCAAAGGGAACTCTACTTCAGAAGTGTCAAACAAGAAGCTTGCAAAACTCCCAAAGGAGGCTGAATCAAAGTAAAATCAGGAAATATTTTTTGAATTAAAATAAAAATACAATAGAACAGAGAATACAGAGTTAATAGGTGCTTTTCTAAGATTGTATGGTGCCCACATGTGCAGCTTTGGCCCCTGTATCATTTGAGTTTGAAATTACTGCTCTACATCACCCAAAACTGAGAGGTAACAAACACTCCATTTCCCAACATATACAAGTTAAGTGTTAAACATTCATATATATAGTATATTTCATGAAAAATTAACTGAAATAGCACACAAGGTTTATGAGGACAGCTCATTAGAAAAATGCTGGGTTCTTGGCTTCCTAAAAGATAAAACAAATTTAGTGCTAGTCCTTGGCATTAGACACTGAATACTTAGCACATACTTTCCGGAATTGTCTCATAGATTTAGTTTGACCCTGACCTTAACCTTGGAGAGGGTGAAGTTTGAGAGGGAGGATCCTTCTGTCTCCATGTGCCATCCATCTTTACCTTCTCTGCCAAGGCTTCCTGAAAAGGCATTAATGAGTTATTAGGTGTTTTATGAGGTGAAGAAAGACTGTTCACCTTGGCAAGATGAGAGAAGAGAGTTTGGCATATAATAAACAGTATTTAGGCCAAGAAATACAGGGTTGTGCTGAGCAAGTCAACTTGTTCTCTAGCCAAATATAGTCTAGGTATAGACTTGGTTATTACTATAAATTTGCTATCACCAATCAACTCTCATTTTAAAACCTGTACTATCAGAGATACTGATGGAAATCATTTTGTATCAACAATAGACTAATATTATTGCTATAGCATAGAATATATTTCCAATTATCCATTTGCACCTAAATATTTTAGCAACAAAATTATCAATCCAACTGATGCTATTCCTGTAGAACCTTAAAGAAAGTCCAATTTGGGGACTGGCACTTATTTTTGAGGCAAATGTTTTCCAACAGTGTAAAAATATAACTCTTCGAGGAATGCTAGTTGTGACAGAGAGAGACACAGTTAAAGCTCACTCAGGAAATCAAAGGGATAATTGTCCTCATAATGGAATTCCAATGGGAAAGAATACTGAAGTTGAGATTACAATAATTAATTTCTAATCTCAGATCTGCTTCTTGCTAGCTATATGACTGCGGTCAAGTTATATCCTGGGCCTCAGGCTCCTTAACTGTAGAAGGTGGGTATGGGAATAGAAAATGCACCTCTAAAGTTTCCTTTGGCTCAAGACTTATAAGCCTCGGACAATAGAAAACTCTTCATGCATTGAAATAAGTGAGAAATATCCATTATCTGTGACATTACATTCATTCAGACAGCTGGTTTCTTGCTCACTTGGCTGGACATTCTTGGGGTTCTTTTGTGTTAGTTTGTTTTATTGATTATTGAGTTGGATCCAACTCGTTTTGACCTCATTTTGAGGTCTTCTTGGCAAAAATATTAGAGTGGTTTTCCAAGTCCTTCTCCAGCTCATTTTACAGATGAGGAAAATAAAGAAAAAAAAAGAATTAAGTGACTTTCCCAGGGCCACACAGCTTCGAAATGTCTGAGGTCAGATTTGACCTTAGGAAGTGAAATCTTCCTCATTTCTGTCTAAGTACTCTATCCATTACACCTCCCAGCAGCTGTATTTGGTTTGTACCAATTGGTCATTGAGGTACCTTCGAACCCTTAAATTCTATGATTCTGTGAGTCTGATCTAAGACCACTCTTTTATCCTTTGAATCCAACAGTTCATTTCCAATCTCTACTTCTTAATCTTGCATGTGCCTCATGCTTCTAACCTTTGGTAACCTTTTACCTTGTTATACAACAGTAGTTTCCAAATTTTATGGATCAATGCCTCCTTCTTTTGCCCCTCTATTTTTCAAAAGAAGTTATGCTTCTTCCCCCACGTCCATATACACTTTCCAAAATGTAATCAATGCAAATGTTTTAGCTTATATGTTATGAAAATGAAATTAAGAATGTATCATAAATTTTATAATATAAAATCAAATCTTAAGACAGAATAAAAATATAGAAACTTAGATATAAAAATGGAAAGAACTCCAAAAGTCATATAATTCAATCTCATTTCACATCAGAGTAAAAAGGAGCCTGAAATTAAGTGAATTTTGTTGTCATTTTAGTCATCAGGCTTTTAATGACCTCATGTTTAATGAAGTTTGTTTGGCAAAGATACTTAAATGGTTTTGCCATTCTTTTCTCCAGGGTTACCATTTTACAGATGAGGAAACTGAGGCAAATATGGGTAAGTGACTTGCCTAGGGTCATACAGCTATTAAGTTTCTGAGACTAGACTTGAACTCATAGCCTCCTGACTCTAGGTCCAGCATGCTAGCCACTATACCATGAATTTGCCTTGTGACATTTCCAAGTTTAAAAACATAATATATGGCAGAGCTATGATTTGAACCAAACTGTATACATCTAACCTTCTTTCCATTATCCTCATGAGCACAGATTGGTTTCTTCATTGTATTTTTCCTTCCAGTGACAAACACAGTGCCTGGTATGTAGTAGGCTCTTAATAAATGAATATTAGTTGATTTATTAAGTTCTACTTTAACATGCATTATCTCAAAAACTGAAAAAAGTAGAGAGTGACAGGTGTACTCTTGACAATATTTTAAAAATATGGTACCTGATATTCTAGGTATCTGGAACCAACTAGAAGTAAAGGATCAGGGTTTTTGCCTTGCTTTCTAAGTGTCAGGCTTCAATTTGGTCTTGGTAGGTGGTTATTTGGGGTCTCTAAGATCCTCTTAGAGGGAACATCATCAGTGCCGAGGGGGCTTTCAGAGCAATAGCAAGTACTCTGGTACCTTTCCAGTGAGGACTATTTTCAAGGGAAGAGGCAGTGGTGGGATAGCCTTTGGTCCCACATGCCAAAGACCAATGGGGGAAGAGTAAATACATTAGGAAACCCTGCTACCATAAACATCTATCTATCTCTTCTTCTAGCAAATTGTTCTAGCCTTTTTCTTCTACCTCTGGAAACTCAACTGAGAGCACCAGGACATATACAGGAACCATATGCAAAGCCACTCAGGGTGGTAGGAGAAGGTATTGATGGTATTCTTTTCACCCCACACCTACATCAGCCACCTAGGGCCCTCCTGCCTAGATGCCACTTCCCCATCCAACCAGCTGGACTGAATTCTCTATGTTCAACCACTCCTGTTGGTTTTTATTTTAACTATGTTGGAGTTGTACTCCAAAAATACTAATTACTTTCATGCATCGTTTCATGCATTGGAGTAGGGATATTATCTTTTTTCCTGGGATATAGTCTACATTCTGCACAGTTAAGAATATTCTGCCAAAAAAGAATATACAAAGAAGAAGAGATTTCATTAATTTATGAAGCTCCTTCCAAATACGGTTCTAGGGAGTTTCTGGAGGCACATAGGGTTTAAGTTACTTGCCCAAGGTCATATCATTAGTAGAAACTTCCAGAGGCACTAAAATAGAAGCCTTTATGACCCTAAGCCCCAGGTTTTTATCCACACCACCAGATTGATTCAGAGAACATTGAGATGACTGTTTTCTTTACTTCAAAGTGCCCATGCTTCCTTCTAGTGCCTGAGAGCATGCCCAGACATGGTGGCATTCTCATTTTTGAAGATTTTCTTACTTTAACCCTGCTCTGCAACTTTGCTTAACCACACCCCAAAGCAGGATGAGGGGGATTGAAAAAGGGGCAAATAAACACTATAGAAATATGATATATTTTGACAAATTGAATCTCCTTTTGAGTAACATATTTATTGGTATTCATAATTATGTGATATGTGTCAAAGCCCAATTAAATGGTTAGAAGGGGATCAAGCTGGCCAGCAACTGCTATAGGCACCAGCCTGAAGGAATTAAGTCCTAGGTACTCAACTAATATATGTCCATCAGCAAATTCTACCCAATGGACTAGAGATCCTCTTTGGATATTTAAAAATATATCATAGGTACCACTGAAACACTTGGGCTGTCCATCTTTTATTTTTCTCTCATCACATTTTCTGCTCTGAAATAGTCAACTAAATGTTGTATCCCTCCTTACATGTAAGTCATCACTTCAAATGCATCGCAATCTTTTTTGGCCACTATGTACATCTCTGTTGTATTCTGGGAAATCTTAGGATTTCCTGCCTGGTATTTCATAATTTATAGACATATAATATAACCAGGAAAAGATTCATTGGAAAGTGAGGGGCATTCATTCCTTCAACAAGCATTTACTGAGGAACAAAAAAGGTCAGGAATTGTGCTGGGAATACAAACACAATAATCAAAACAATTCATGAAGGAACTTAAACACTTTGGGAATTTTTTTAAGACTGTCTCAATATTACTTATTATAATTTAGGGAAATTATTTTCCCTCATCCCTGAAACCCCCTCAAAAGTAATACAAAGTAGCCTTTGGGAATTCCTAGCTTTAAAAATGTATATAATAAGATTTATTTACTCCCAAACTCCTTTTCTTCCAACCTGCTTCTTCCCCTTTCCTCACTTTCATCTTTCCTTTCTCTCCCTTTATTTCTCCCATTTTTCTAACTTTCTCTTATGTTCTTTTTTCTCAACTTCCCTTTTCCTTCACTCTGCCTTCTCCTATGAACTACCATGATCATCCATATGTTTCTTCCTCCCTTCTCCTTCTAGCTCTCTCCTCTTCATATTTTTGTCTCTTGTGTCTGGAAGAAGTTAGAATATAATGATTCCAGTCTGGTTAATGTTGATCAGAGAAAGAATCGATGAATGCTTACAAAATTCTCTTCTTGCCTAAATACAACTAACACTTTATTTCTTCCTTTGCTAGGCTTTGGAAGGAAGAAGTGATCCAAGATCATTCATCCTTTCCAAGAGGAAGAAGGAGATATCGATCAAATGAAAAGTCCTGTGTTCTATAGGTCACCAGGGTGGTAATAAGAAAGAGGAAGAATCCTTTTGCTTTATAAACAAAGTCTCTGTTGCATCTTTTTACAAGCCTGTCTTATTCAGGAGTTTTCTGAAATTCAAAGTATTTGACTTTCTAAGGATCTCTATTTTTTAAAATAAAAATCTGCTAGAAATAAGGCATGATCCAGTGGGACAAGTGCTAGATTTAGAATTCATATCCTACTATGGTCATTAATTGCTAATTTGATTTTGGGCAAGTCACTTCCTTATCAGAGATTTGTTCCTGTTCTATAAAATGAAGAAGTTAGATGACACAAACTTTAAGATCCCTTCCAATAGTAAACCCATGATCCTAACTTGTCTGCATCTAATTTTCTTCATCTGTAAAATGAGGATGATAATATCTGTAGTACTTACTTCCTACAGGGTTTGGGAAGGTCATATCAGATGACAGTTATAAGATATATTATAAACTTTAAAGCACTATATAAATGCTTATTATTATTATTATTATTATTACTATGATCCTATGACATTATTCGTGGAGTTCTGAATTGTTTACATGAGACACATTAGTGCCTGAATCATAATACTAAATGTTACCATACAAGATCTAAGTGGTACAATAGATAAAGTGTTGTGATTGGAATCAGGAAGATCTGGGCTCGAATTTGGCCTCAGATACTTTCTAATTATGTGACCCTGGGCACCTCACTTAACCTCTTATATTGCTCATCTATAAAATGGGTATAATTATAGCACCTGCCTCCCAGGGATGTTTTAAGGGTCAAATGAAATAATATATATGAAGTACTTTGCAAACTTTAAGGTACTACATAAATGCTAGCTATAATGATGATCAAAAATATAGAGTAATTGGATCTATAAAAGATAGGTAGAAATTAAACAGCTAAAGGAGGAAGGTTTTTATGATATCCAATGTGTTAGCCTCAGGTTCCTGATCACGAATAGAGATTAGAACTCTATGACTGAGGTTGACCCCTTTGTATGGTGTTTGTGAGATAATTGGCATCAGACATTTTTACTATTTCCTTCAAGGTTGGAGGCTTGCGGCAGATGCTTTTAGCCTCATCTCCAAAAATATGTTTTACAGTATTAGTAAACTAAAGGTCTTGTGGTTATGGTTTTTTCCCCACTTTCCATCATAAAATCTTAAAATGTCCATGTGTTTTTCATTTGGCCTTTCAAACTTAATTCTTGACATTTTTAGGCTCTTAATTACCCACAGGCGTCACTGAAACTGACGTTCCCTATCTTTACCCATTGCAATGTGCCACCCCTCCCAACATACACAATATAGAAATGTGGCCCTGTGGAGACAATTAAGCCACAGAACTGGGACAAAAAAGTCATTTTGACCCTTGACAAAGTATGATTTTAAATTGATTCAGTCCCTGCCAGACTGACTCCTATAAGACACAAATAACTAAGACAAAGACACATAGTAAACACCTATGTGTAAAGACATATAAGTAGTAACAATAACATTAAACTGTGAACTTTCATTATATTATCTCCTTTGATTCTCAGAGTACATCTTGGGCATAGAGGAATCCTGATTTGCCTGTGGTCAAATTACTAGCACTATTCAGAGACAAGCTCTGAAGTCAGATCTCTCTAAATGCAGTGTTGTAGAGAGGACACTGCTGGGAAATCAGAATGCCTCTATTTAAATCTTGGCTCTGTCTGATGGAGTCTGGTACTATGCATCTACCTGTAAGCTTCTCACCCCCACCCTTTCCAGCTTTATCTACCTCCCACTGCCATCTTCTGCCCCCTGTGACTGGTCTCCCTAGCATCCCAGACCGTGCTACCACCTATTCCTATCTATTGGGTAGTCATCTTCCTAGGATATCACAGGAGAAATCACTACCTGTTTCAAGGTAGGGTTTTGAGCAATCTAATTATATACCTTCTTCAAAAATCTTCTTTTTAATACTGATATACTTCCTGAAATCATTCCTTAATAGCTTGCATACTCTCATCTCCTTATATTCTCCCCATTTGATGATTCTGAACAAATCCTGTTTTCTGTTTCTAATCACATACAATCTTACTTCCATCCACTTCAATCACACTCCTTCAATGTCCTATTCCAAGATCTATGTGCCCCTTCTGTTGTGTCCTCTGGAATCCTTGCTCCATAATTACTACATTTCATTTTATAGTAAACCTTTTTCTTGCTCCTTTTGCCTTTTCTATTGACTGAGACCTGGCTGTCTCTTGATGACATTGAGCCTTTCCATTACTCCCCACCTCATTGGATATGTTAGGGGATTAGAAAAAAAAATCCTTGCTCCACATTGCCCCTTCTAAATTCTCCCTCTACCACTATAATTTAGCAATAACTTTTCCTTTAAACTTAATGCTGCTCAAATTTATCATTTAATCCAGACTCTGGTGGCCTTATTTTATGGACCATTTTATGCAAACCTCTTAGAGACTGTGCTGTGCCCCCAGTCCCAGGCACTGTATTCTGTGCTCTGCCCCTCCCTGACCAAGTACCATAATTGGCCCCCTGCTTACTTCACACAAGTATACACTCTCATTGGACTGCTGGGCAGAAGGGCAGGTGATGTGAAAAAATGTCATCAGGAATGGTAGAGATGGGGAAGGGAAGAGCTCCACCAGAGGCCCTCTGCCTTTCTAGTAATGAACTCTGGTGGAGAATTATTGTGCACATGCCTACAGAGAATGCTTTTGTGCCCTCTTTGGCACCCATGCCATAGGTTCACCATCACTGCTATAGACCCTCCACTGCTATAGTCGCCATCCCTCGCAAGGCATTCTTCCTCATAAATGAATACTTGGTTCATAGTTACACTCCAGACCTCACATTCATACTGGGAAAATGTTGATACTCTTTTCCATTAATTCAAACATTTCTGATGACATATTCATACATTTCATCTGAGTTACACTAAAAGAGATGGTCATACTATTCATTTTGTCATCATCCACATGTTTCCCTTCTAGGTTCATGAACTTTGAAATTCCTGTATTTGATTGTAATCTTTTTCATTCCATATTGCTCTATGTCTTAAAAATTCTAATCCTGTTCTCTGTCCTCATCAATTACATTAGCTTATCCTCTCTTTTTTCCCTAGGTCATCAGTTCTACACTTCTCCCTTCCCTATTTTGACCCTTTGGTAAACCAGTTTACCTCTTCTTTCTACTTTCAAATTCCCGCCCCCTTTATCTTTTTGACAACAATGACTTGTCAAGTCAATTCCATTTCTGGATTAATTCTATGATCTGTCTCCCTTGCTTCTTTATGCATGCTATTGAATGGATCTGAAGAAAATTATAAAGTTTTACTGTATAAGCCCATTATGCATTCATATTCTCTTATCTAAAGTGGTCTCTCAGTTCAACAAGAATCATTCCTGATATCACTAAAAAAAAACAAAACTCACTCACTGAGAGATCCTTTTTTTTTCACTTATTCTTCCTATCTTATCATTTAGACACCTTCTCTCTTGATTTCCTCCTTATGCCCTGTCTCACTTGATGAGGTAGCCCTATTTCTTGCCCAAACTAACCTTTCTACATGCATCTTTGTTCCCATTCATTCTCATTTACTTCAGCATATTTTCCCATGGTCATCTCCATTCTCTCTCAGATCTTCAATCTCTCTCTATGCATTACTGCCCACAAATGCAACTATAATTCCCCCATTCTTTAAAAACAAAACAAAACAAAACACTCATTTCAGTTAATTATTTCTGCTAGCTACTGGACTGTATTTCTCTCCCCTTTCCTCTTCTTGGATAAATTCTCTTGAAAATTTTTTTTCTTCAAGATCACACGTTGATACAATTTTCAACAATCATTTTCTGGCATTTTATAATCTATGTTCTCTCTCTGTCCTCCTCTTTCCCTTTCCCCAACATCCCCAAGATGGCATTAATATGATATGTGTTGTACATGTGTTATCACACAATATATATTTCTATATTAGTCATAATGTTAAAGAAGAAATATCATTTACACTAGAGAAAAATTAATGGAGACATAAAATGAAGAATGGTATGCTTCAATCTGTATTCAGACTCCATCAATTCTTTCTGTGGTGGTAGTTGTATAAACTCTTTAAGAAAGCTGTCTACATTAGGTATCACCACTTCATCTCCTTTCACCTTCTTCCACATCCTCGGTAATCTTACTTCTGATCACATCATTCAATTGGAACTGCCTCTACCAAAGTTACTAATGAACTAATAAATGGCAAAATGATGGTCTTTTTTTCCAATTCTTATCCTGCTTGATCTCTACGTGGCATTCAACACTATTGATCATTCTTTCTCAATATTATTTCTGTTCTATGTCTTTATGACACTGCTTTCTCCTGGTTCTACTTCTATCTGTGTAAAGAATTCAGCTGCGTTCTTGGGATAATATTAGAGGATTTGGAGTGTCTCTTCTCTGATTCTATTGTCTCTTGTCTCACTGGCCCTGTTTCTTCCCATAGTTAGTCACCAGTGAAAAGTTCTGTTGAATCTTTTAACATATTATTTTTACAGAGGGATATTTACATTGAAAATATAGAAATAACAAAAGTACAAGACAATCCTCCCTCCACACATTATAGACACATCCTCCCCTTTACTATCTCAGTTTCTGGGGACAGTAGGATCAGACTAAGAACAGTTCTTGCAATACATTAACTCCTATATTTTCATGTGCAAATGTAATATTTCTCTGAGTCTTTGCCTTAGCTACTCCTGGTCCGGATTCTCAATATTACTCTGCTCCTTGGAGAATTAATGCTGGGATAGCTATAAAATGTTAAATGTGTTTGGCTTCCTAGATAACATTCACTCTCCTGGCTATTCAGAACTCATAAGGCCAGAACCTCCATATTAATCTTACCTCAAAATGAAAGAATAAATAATGGACAAATGACTAAAGCCCATATTCACAAGATTGCACACTGTAATGGAAGAGAGAGGGTTCAAGGCCTTTCCCTTTATATCAATGAGGGCAGTCAATAAAGGATTCTAAGTGAAGAGATCTACCAAGAGGACAAAGTTGAGGATGGTAAAGGACTTTGGAAGATCTTCTCAATTCTGGTCCTAAAACTGTACCCAATCAAAGAGTCTATTTTCCACTACATGATTAGCAGACCTGAATGGACAACAGAATGTCGATGCATGTTTCAAAATCTCTGGAAGCCATATCCATTATATGTCATTGAAGTTCTTCTTAAGGCAGGTTCCCCAGCTTCTTACTACACATTTGACAGTTCTTATTATACTTTTATTATCCTTCCTCAAACAGTTTTGCCGGATTTTTATCCATGTAGACACCTGAAAAAGCTTCTTTAAATGCATATAAGTTGAATAATTTCCTCAGGGTCATTTTCACTGTCATAGGCTAGATTGTGTCTTCCTGTTACTAACCCAGAACTATATATCTCAGTGGTGGTGGTTGTTGAGAAGTGCCTGACTCTTTGTGGATCCATGAATTATACTGTCCATGAGATTTCTTTGGCAAAATACTATAGTGGCTTGCCATTTCCTTCTTCAGTGGATTAAGGAAAATTGAGGTTAAGTAACTTGTCTAAGGTCACACAGCTAATAAAAATGTCTGAGGCTTGGGGGCAGCTCGGTAGCTCAGTGGATTGAGAGTCAGGCCTAAAGACGGGAGGTCCTAGGTTCAAAGCTGGCCTTAGACACTTCCCAGCTGTGTGACCCTGGGCAAGTCACTTGACCCCCATTGCCCACCCTTACCACTCTTCCATCTATGAGCCAGTACACAGAAGTTAAGGGTTCAAAAAATAATTATTAAAAAAAAAATATCTGAGGCCAAATTTAAACTCAATTCTTCCTGTCTCCAGACCCAGTTCTCTATCCTCTGAGCCACCTGGCTGTCTCACTATACATCTCTCTTATTGTTAAAAACAGTAACAACGACAATAATCATTTGACACTAATATCTCTTTCAGCTATTGCCCAATATCTCTTTCCCATTCTGCTCAAACTCCTTGACAATGCCAGGTGTTTCCATTCCTCCTGCCTTCACTCTTAAAGCCTCTTCAATCATTCTTCTAATACCATGCTTGACAAATGTAATGGTCTTTTCTCAGTTCTCATCCTTTTTGACTCCTCTTGACACTGTTAAATTACAGTTCTCCAAATTATTTGAACACTTTCTTTGTTTGAACTCCTTCTTTGCCTTCTTTCCTGCATCTTTATCCAGGTTACACTCATTATCTGTAAGTGTCTCCAAAGGCTATTCATTGGTCTTATTCAATTTTTGACTTGCACTCTCTCACTTGGAATCTCATGAGCCCTCATGGTTCGATGATTATCTCTATGGTAATGATTATTAGATCTATATATCAATCCATAATATCTCTCTCGATTGCCATCTCCATACCTCTAACTGACTGTTCAACATATTAAACTGGATATTCCATAGGCATCTCATGAGATCAGAAATTTAAAACTGAAAGAGAGCTTAGAGGCCATTGATTCTGACCCCCTCATTTTACAGATGAGGAAACTGAAGCTGAGAAAGGTAAAGTGACTTAATCAAAGTCATAAAGCCTGGAAGTATCAAAATCAGGATTTGAACTTAGGTTTTCCTAACTCTAAGACTAGTACTCTATTACATGTGCCACATTGCTGATACATCATGACTAAAACAGAATTTTTTAACTTTTCCATGAGACTCTATTTCTCTCCTACTGTTAAAGTCCCTCTTACTGTAAAAGGTACCATTATCCCCCCAGTTTACTCAGACTAGCAAACTTGGCTTTATTCTAACTCTTCACTATTATCCCATATCATATCTATTGTCAAATCTTCTCAGGTCTGACATTTTAATGTATCTTGTTTATATTCTTTTCTTTTTCATTTAAATGTTTTTAATTTTTCCAGATTACATGGTAGAATTTTCAGTAATTGTTTTCTGATATTTTTGATCCATGTTCACTTCCTCCCTCCCACAAGACAGAAGGTAATACAATATATGTTGTATATATTTTACTATAGAATACATATTTACAAGTTCATCATGTTGTGAAAGAAGACATATTACTTATGGTAGAGAAAAATTCATGGATAAAATAAAGTGAAGAATGCCATTCTTCAGGCTGCATTCAGACTTAACACTTCCTATATTCCTTCCTTCTACTTTTATAACCACTGCTCTAGTTTTATAGGACCAATATCTACCAAGGTTCTCATTCCTAATCTCCAGTATGCTCCCTTCTTTCCTCTGACATGCTCCTCACTCTCATGTAGGCCCCCATTTCCTCATATCCTCATATTCTTATCACCTGCTGGTTGATCTACCTTTCATAACTCTCTTCTCCCTTCAAGTGCATCCATCAAAGGGATTTTCCTAAAGAATGAGTCTAATCATTTCACCCACTATTTAATAAACTTCAGTATCTCCCTATCACTTTCAGAATCAAATGGAAAATTCTTAAATTTGGAGTTCAAAGTCTTTAATAATCTAGACCTTTTTCCATTTTTTCCAGTCTTCTTATATTTTAGTCCTTAATATGTTCTTTTCAATTCAGTGGCACTGGCCTCCTTTCTGTTCCTTGAATAAGAGATCCCATCTCCTGATTAGGCATTTCCATAGTATATTCTTCCTCCTCTTCTCTACCTCCAAGCTTCCTTCAAGTCATAGCTAAAATTCCCATATTCTACAGGAAAACTTTCTCAGACTCTCTCAGTATGTTCCATTTGTTTATTATTTCCTGTATATAGCTTATTCATACAACTCTTTTTTTGGTATGTTGTCTCCCTAATTAGATTGTAAGCTCCTCAAGGGCAAGGGGTTTCACCTTTCTTTGTATAGCTTGCTTTTGGCACAGTATCTGACACATAATTGGGAATTATTGATACCTATTGATATATAAATGTTATTGACTATCTCTACTGGTGCAGATGACAAATTATCCATGCTGTAGTATATATTTTCATGAACAAAAATTGGGTCAAAAAGAATCATCACAATGGGGTCAACCTTTGATCCTTTAGTCTCACAAATTTTAACTTTGTTGTTCCTTGGCTGACAGACAGAATGTAAGTTCCTTCAGGGCAGGGAATATTATATCTTCCTCTCTGTATTCTTAGCACAAAGGTCATTCTTGCAATATAACATGCACTTAATATATATTGGCTTAATTAGTTTATGATCACACTTTCTACACAAAGTCGTTTTGTTTGGTTTGGACACACAAAGCTTGTTCCATGCTAGAAAAGCCTTCCAGAGCCATGCCAGCTCTATGCCATCATGAGACATTGGAGAACTTTATTGAATGATAATTACCATCACCACTGCCATTAGAAGCAGCTTGAAGAAATGGATTGAGAGTTTGCGTTGGAGTTAGACAGATTTGGGATCAATTCCTGCCTTTGAAAAGTAATCGCAAAGTGATCTTTAACAACTCTTCAAGACTGAAAGTTGAAGAATTACTGACAAATTATTATTTCAAGAGGGAATATCCTAATGGGAAGATCCCACTCCATCCCAAATGACTTCATATGTCTAGGCCAAAAGAAAACCAACAAAAGTAGTTGTTAATTGCTTTGTCTTTGTTTGTTTGATTAATACCCTTGCTTTCTGTTTTAATATCAGTTCAAAATCAGAAAAGTGGCAAGGGCTAGGCAACTGAGGTTAAGAGACTTGTCCAGAGTCATACACCTAGGAAATATCTACAGCCATATTTGAACACAAGTCCTTTTAACTCCAGGCCTGGCACTCTATCTATTGTGCTACCTATTTGCCCTAATCGCTTCATCTTCAAATCAAATTCTCTATCAATGTTTTGTGGGGGTTATGTTTTGGGGAAAGGGGGATGGAAATCATGTTGTTTGGATGGACTATCTGGATTACTCAGAAGCATTCTTTTTTTTCTTACTTATCTCACAGGTGTTTAAGAGTAAAATATTTTATTCTTATCTCCTGGCAAATATACTTTTTGCTAAATGCGTCACCATATTTCAGCCTTGGCGAAAAGTCCTGCAATGAAGAATAGTACATCCATCTAGGAAAACAGGTTTGTGGCAGAGGTTCAACTCTGTGTTATTAAAAGTAATCAGTCCTCTCTGTGGTGGATATGCTCATTAAGAAATATAGACATTCATTCACCACCACAAAAGAAATGTATTTTCTATGAGATCCTCAGGGAGGATGCATACTTTACTTTTTTATGGAGATTTATAATCATGATAGTTTGTGAAGGGCTAGTGATTTATTATAATGAAGTCCTCTGTTTATCTACCATTTGGCTCCATGGATTTTTCAAAACACTTTATCAGTTACCTGGGGGAATATGTCACCTATAATGGGTAGTCTCTTCAGCCTGAATTGCCTACAGTTACACAGCATTTTTATCAACTATCATAACCAAGTTCTTTTTCAGAATTACGATTTGGAATATGACACTTCATAAGCTGTTTTTGGCATCATTTCACTGGCAAACATCTGAGTATAACTGTAAGATTTTATTTGTGATTATGAGTGGAAAGAGCTACAGAATGGGCCAGGAGGCCCAGGTCCTAGGACCTGGCTTTGTTATTGTCTATATTTGTCTCTCAGGTAGACAACTTGCCTCTGAGTTTCCTCCTCATTAAAATTAGGTAAATGGCCTAAAGGCCTGTCTAACTATAGCTTCCTTTGTTATGAAATCAAAGCTTCACATACAAAGGGAAACCAAGTCACTACAGTCTTCAGGAAAATCATGTAATCATGATAATTCTTTTAGTGAAATGGAAATTTATCAGAATACATGTGATTATTTGTAATCATTTGATCCTCAGCTACCGCCAGTCATATTGCAAAATGAACTACAGGAAGGATCAGTAAATAAGTATGTGACATTTTGTTACTCCTTGCTTAGCTATCAAACATATAGAGTTGTAAGAGAATTTACAGGTCACCTCGTCCAATCCCTTCATTATACCAAAGAGGAACTGAGGCTCAGAGAGATTAAAGGACTAGTCAAAGGTCACATTAGTGTTAAATAGCAGTCAGGATTCAAATGCATCTTCTATAATCCCAAATTCAATGTTCATTCCACCAAACCAAGTTGCCTCCCAAAGGAACCTCTTTCACCGGTATCTCTTTAGTGGTCTGACAGAGTTCCACAATTTGTTAGTCATGTAGGGGATACTATTAGGACAATGGTCATTTAAGAGAAATGAGGTTCTTTACAAAAAAAAAAAGGAATATTAGATTATATATCAGGATATGATAAGAATGATGACATAGGAGTTACCCAATAATATGTGAAATTATGGCTTAGATCAAGAGGCAGGCTCTGAGGCAAGGAACCCAGGCTTTTGTAATCTCCTACAGATAATATTATTTATCAAATATAATTCCTCCTATGGTTTTCTTACCTTGGGAGAAATTCTTTGAATTGTGGCAAGAATATGACGAGGAGATGTGAAAGAGGGATTGGTACCCCACACAGAAAAATAAAAGAACCTTCTTGATGACTGAGATAGCTCAAACCCAACACATCTAAAAAGAACTCATTATATTTCATCCCCAACCCATTCTCCCACTGAACTTTGCTATTTCTTTCTCAGGCATCCCCATTTATCTAATATCCCAGTTTCATAACTTTGATGTTATCCTTGACTCCTTTCTCTCCCTCACCCTGATCAGTTGCCAATTCATTCCATTTCTGCTCCTAAAACATCTCCTACATTTAACCCTTTCTCTCTACTAATGCAATTACTATCTAGTTCAGTCCCTAATTAACCTTTTATTATAATGGCTTCCTACTGGTCTTTCCTGCCTCAAAGTGATTTTCCTTAAGTGAACATATGACCATGTAATTCCATTGCTCAGTTTATTCTGATGACTCTGAGTTACCTCTAGGACAAAAATAGTAATTCTGGCTTTTAAAGTTCTGTGCAAAGAAATGGATAAATGGTGCAATCAAATGAGCATTTGACTTGGTGTTGGAAAGCTCTTAGTTCTAATTTGAGCAGGTTGGTGTTGCAATGGATAAAGTGTTGCACTTTGAGTCAAAAAGATTCTTTTTTGTGTATGCAAATCTGACCTCAGACACGAACTCTGTGACCCTGGGCAAATCATTTTTCCCCATTTGCCTTGGTTTTCTCATCTGTAAAATGAGCTAGAGAAGGAAATGGCAAACAGTTCTAGTATCTTTGCCAAGAAAACTCCAAATGGGCTCACAATGACCAACATGACTGAAAACAACTAAACAACAGCAAAAGTTGTGATCCTGCCTCAGGTTCCCATTAGCTGCATATCTCTAAGTGTATCATTTAGCCCCTGTTTGCCTCGATTTCCTCATCTGTAAAATGGGGGAAGTAATCACTTCCTAGGTTTGTGGCAAGGATCAAATGAGATAATACATGTAAATTGCTTAGCACAGTACCTGGAACATAATAAGCATTTCCTTCCTTCCTTCCTTCCTTTCTTCTTTCCTTCCTTCCTTTCTTCTTTCCTTCCTTCCTTTCTTCTTTCCTTCCTTCCTTCCTTCCTTCCTTCCTTCCTTCCTTCCTTCCTTCCTTCCTTCCTTCCTTCCTTTTTTCCTTCCTTCCTTCCTTTCTTCTTTCCTTCCATCTTTCTAACTGCCTACTCCCAAGTTAAGAATTAAGTTAGGAATACTTTCCTTCTTCACCTCTTCATAGAGAATCCCTCATTTCTTTCAAAACTCACTTCAAGTTCTACCTTTCCTGATCCTCCCAACTCATGGTATCTTTTCTCCCTAATGACCTTGTATTTAATTTGTATTTGATCTGCATATATTTACATATGTTCATGTGACTCCCTAATAGCTAAGCTCCTGGATAGTAGGGATAATTTAATTTTTTGTCTTTGTATCCCTAGATCCTAGCACAGTGCCTGACATGTAATAGGTACTTAGTACATGTTTCTTGATTAATTGATTGAGATAATACAATTCCCTTATACCCTCAGCTGGAGTAGGTAATTTAAAATACTTTGCGTTTGCTTCATTAAATCTCTTCAAAAGGCAATGAGAATGGATGGAGTCAATTGCTCCAGGCATAGCTGACTGCCAGGGAACAGGCAGACATGTAGTGAGAATTGTAACTGTGTAGGAACAACTGGAGTTTTGCTTCAAGGTGCTGACATCCTAAAATTCTGGATTTGGTTGGTAAGAGATAATGCATTTTCCCCCACTACTTCTCCATCCTTCCCCACATTTTATAGTCCTCTACAGGCCAGACCCTACATTATATGGTATGAGCAAATCTGCTCTCTTCGGTATCCTTCCCTGACCTTCGGTTATTATGGTCATGTTATTGTGGTGCCCCTCACTCACCTGCCTCCTTCCAGAGTTTGTGAAATCAGGAGTCCTTGGTCATTCTGAGAGGATAAGAAATTTGATTCTGTAAGGGATGGATTTTGGCATACTGGGAACTAAAATTGTGGAATGAAGTACTTCCCACTTCCCCAAATTAGAGAGAGAGAGAGAGAGAGAGAGAGAGAGAGAGAGAGAGAGAGAGAGAGAGAGAGAGAGAGAGAGAGAGAGAGAGAATAAATTGCCTCAAAATAAAGGAATGCAGGAGGAACACATCTTCATCTTACTGGAGTAAGAAGAGAGAATAACTCTGGGAGTGAAGCATGCATGAGAATTGGCAGATTGAGGATCAGTCCAACATGCTGGGTAGAGATAATGAATCAGCAAAGCAAGGGACAGCCCACTTCTAAGCTAGTTGACCCAGGGCAATGAAGTAGAAGAGTGGGGGAGGAGCCCAATGCACTTCCACATAGCCTGGAGTAACATGTAGGCAAAGGAGGGACTAACCCATCAGGGCCAGGCCTTGAAGGGCATACTGTCCCCAAAGCAGAGAAGACTACTGTGCAAACTTGGAACAAGGCTTCCTCTACCCCAGGAGCGTAGCAGAACCTCAAAGGTAGGTAAGGTAACAATAACAACTAGAAAAATGAGCAAAAGACAGAGAAAAAAACCTGGCTATAATAAATTACTTTAGTGACGGAGATCAAAATAAGAATTCAAAAGAAAACAAAAATGCCAAAAAAGAAACATGTGAAAACTTAAAGGCAAGTGTGAAAGGATGCAAGCCCCCGAAAAAACTCTGGGAAGGACTTGAAGAGAAGTTAAAAAAATAATAAGAAGAAAATTGACATAAAGAGTCAACAGCTTGGAAAAAAATCACTGAAGAACAAAACTCCCTAAAAAATAGAATAGGACAACTGGAAAGGGAAGCAAAAATCCCTGAAGAAAACAACTATTTAAAGAGTAGAGTTGGCCAAATGAAAAAAGAAAAACAAAATCTTAAGAAAGAAAATAACTCCCTAAAAATTAGAAGCAGGCAAATGGAAGCTAATGAATCAATATGAGGGATAGATTTCCCATCTCCTTACATGATAGTTCCCAACTTTGAAGTTTATGCTTTATGTTTATAGTTTAAGCTATACTTTATGCTGTTAAGGTCTGATCTTAAGGACTTCCTCCACCTGATATAAATTTTATTCATCTAAACACACCTTGCCCTATCACTTGGCAATGTTCCTAGCAGCAGGGCCCCTGGACTTCCACACCTAAGAGCTAGTCTGTTGTTTCTGTGTCCTCTGTCATGGAGCTAGAGTTTCTGTATTGAACTTTTGTCTTCTGATCTGAGGTCTCTTCCTAAGGGTGCTCTCCTTTTATCTCTTATTCTCAAGTGAATTGGGTCCAAGGAACAAAATTTCTAGTTATATATATATATATATATATATATATATATATATATATATATATATATATATATCCAC
>NC_058131.1:207029673-207040844 GCF_016433145.1 Gracilinanus agilis | reverse complement strand
AGAGAGAGAGAGAGAGAGAGAGAGAGAGAGAGAGAGAGAGAGAGAGAGAGAGAGAGAGAGAGAGAGAGAGAGAATAAATTGCCTCAAAATAAAGGAATGCAGGAGGAACACATCTTCATCTTACTGGAGTAAGAAGAGAGAATAACTCTGGGAGTGAAGCATGCATGAGAATTGGCAGATTGAGGATCAGTCCAACATGCTGGGTAGAGATAATGAATCAGCAAAGCAAGGGACAGCCCACTTCTAAGCTAGTTGACCCAGGGCAATGAAGTAGAAGAGTGGGGGAGGAGCCCAATGCACTTCCACATAGCCTGGAGTAACATGTAGGCAAAGGAGGGACTAACCCATCAGGGCCAGGCCTTGAAGGGCATACTGTCCCCAAAGCAGAGAAGACTACTGTGCAAACTTGGAACAAGGCTTCCTCTACCCCAGGAGCGTAGCAGAACCTCAAAGGTAGGTAAGGTAACAATAACAACTAGAAAAATGAGCAAAAGACAGAGAAAAAAACCTGGCTATAATAAATTACTTTAGTGACGGAGATCAAAATAAGAATTCAAAAGAAAACAAAAATGCCAAAAAAGAAACATGTGAAAACTTAAAGGCAAGTGTGAAAGGATGCAAGCCCCCGAAAAAACTCTGGGAAGGACTTGAAGAGAAGTTAAAAAAATAATAAGAAGAAAATTGACATAAAGAGTCAACAGCTTGGAAAAAAATCACTGAAGAACAAAACTCCCTAAAAAATAGAATAGGACAACTGGAAAGGGAAGCAAAAATCCCTGAAGAAAACAACTATTTAAAGAGTAGAGTTGGCCAAATGAAAAAAGAAAAACAAAATCTTAAGAAAGAAAATAACTCCCTAAAAATTAGAAGCAGGCAAATGGAAGCTAATGAATCAATATGAGGGATAGATTTCCCATCTCCTTACATGATAGTTCCCAACTTTGAAGTTTATGCTTTATGTTTATAGTTTAAGCTATACTTTATGCTGTTAAGGTCTGATCTTAAGGACTTCCTCCACCTGATATAAATTTTATTCATCTAAACACACCTTGCCCTATCACTTGGCAATGTTCCTAGCAGCAGGGCCCCTGGACTTCCACACCTAAGAGCTAGTCTGTTGTTTCTGTGTCCTCTGTCATGGAGCTAGAGTTTCTGTATTGAACTTTTGTCTTCTGATCTGAGGTCTCTTCCTAAGGGTGCTCTCCTTTTATCTCTTATTCTCAAGTGAATTGGGTCCAAGGAACAAAATTTCTAGTTATATATATATATATATATATATATATATATATATATATATATATATATATATATATCCACTTTCTTATAATGATGTTATATCTGATCTCATTTCATACTACTAACAACCCTGTGATGCAGGTCCTTAAAGCATTTTTCTCTACTTTATAATTGAATTAAATAAGAGAAAAGGGAACCATTGAAGAAACTATCCTAGGAGGTAGAACCTGATTGTTCCTTAGAAAAGGGTTTTCTGGGTGTTTCAAATATGCCTTTATGCAACTTTTCAACAGGATTGTTCTTAGAAGATAAAATAACCTTTACATTTTTTGGGTTTGATGAAGGTAATTAGAGGAGTTCTAGCAATCTTCTGGATAAAGAAATGACACATTTCAGGAAGCTGGAGATATTTTCAGTGTTTTTATGCCAGCTACTAAATAATGAAAATGAAATGTGAGATATGATCTTTTGTTTTTTAAAGTAGATATATGAAAATGGTCATTTTCTTTGGTGTTCAGTTCATAATAAAAATCAAATAAAATGAAAATTTTTAAGTAATCTTATACTCAGATAAAACACGAGTAGTTTAAGTGAGTTAAAATCACAATATCAAATCTGTGTTCATATATCTTAAGGCCAGTGAAGTGTAATGAAAAGAACTATGAGAAGACCTGGAATTGAGGCTCACTTTTTTAATCACTTATTTTATCACTTATTAGTGTCTAATCCTAGGTAAATTACTTTGCCTCTCTAAACCTCAGCTTCCATATCTATAAAATGGGAATAATAATATTTGACTAATTCCATCACAGAATGGTTATGAAGATCAAATGAGATCACATATTTATAAGATGCTTTAACAAGCATGGAGCTCCAAAAAAATGTTTTTTTTTCTTTGTTGTTTTTTTTTTTTTGCTCCATTTGAGTTTGGCATTTTCCACTTGCCTACAACATGAATTATCAGATGATTCTTTGTTTCTAACCTATATCTATACATGCTTTCTCACTTTTATTGGACTTTACTAGGGCTTGTAGACATCACAGGATATACTTTCTACTTTGTTGTATTCTCCCTTGAAGGTCAGTGATTTGAGTCATGTCTGACTCTTTGTGACCCTATGAGGTTTTCTAAGCAATGGTGCTGGAACGATTTGCCATCTCCTTCTTTAGCTGATTTTATAGGTGAGGAAACTGAGGCAAACAGGAGTAAGTAACTTTCCCAAGATCACACAGTTGGTAAGTGTTTCAAGGTGGATTTGAACTCAGGAAGATGAGTCTTCCTGAATCTAAGGCCAGCCCTTTATTCACTGTACCACCAAAGTGCCTATGTATCTCTCTCCACTTCCACCAGAGAAGGAGAATAATCATTTACATAGCAACTACTATGTGCCATACACTGTGCTAAGTGCTTTTTAAGTAAATATTATCTTATCTGATCACATAACAACTTTCAAGGAAGGTGCTATCCCCATTTTATAGTTGTGGAAACAGAAACAAAAAGGTCATGCAGTTAAATGTCTGAGGTCAGATTTGAACTCAGGTCTTTCTGACTCCAGGCACAGCTCTTCTTCCACTGAAATGCCATTTGCCCCTTAGCACCCAATCCCATGTTTGGCACACAATAGAGACTCAACAGTGTCAGACAAGATTAGAGTAGGAACACATTGTGGTCTTATTTTCGTTCCTCTTGTTTTACAGTTGAGCAATCTGAGACCCAGAAAAGATAAACAATTTGTCCAAGACAAACAAGCCTAAATTATAACTACCATAAAAGCTATGAAAATACTTAGACACTTATTATTGAGTTCTCTTTCCCGTTTATTATTTTGGAATTGTTTACTAGCTGATCAAGAGTCTTGGTTTCAATCTGACTTCTTGGAGTTTTGCATTTATCCTTTTCTATCTGCTTGTTTCTCCATGATTTTGGTGAGGAGTTCAAAGCTGAGTATACTTCCAAAATATGATTCTTCTTCTTTTCTTTCTCCTTCCCCTTTTTCTCCTTCTCTTTCATGCCCTTTTCTTTTTATTCCACAGAACTCATTCTGATGGAAAATACATACTAGGTGCTCAATTAGTGTTTGGAGAGTGAAACAATGAATGATAGAGGAAAAGAAGATTAAGGAACTTTGGACAAAAATAATGTACCCTGGAAAGGACTAGTTTGTATAATGCAAAACTAGGAATTAAGCTTGGCTGGGGCTTGAACCTAACATAAGCCTTCAAACATGGCAACTATAGAGAGCACTTGCTTTCTCCAATCTCCTGAACCTACTTACTACAATAAAAGTAAGATATATGGCTACTGTTGGTATTTTTATTTTGCATAGGCCACATAGGAAAAAGAGAAACCTATTTAGTTTGCTGGAGCTATGCTTCTATAGTATAGAAGAATTTGACTATGAAAACGATAAATATTTCATTTATCACTTTTCATACCAGAAAGTTTGCATATTTGGAAAATTTTTAATTCGGTAATCATACTCTCCAAATAAAGCATCAAACTGTCCTCCCATTGGTAACTAATTTGGAGAGTCATAGTGAAACAATTTAAGAAGACTTTTATTAATGATACCTGGAACTGACAATTTGATTCATGATTCTGTATCAAAATGGCTTTCAAGTTTGAATAGGCCCACCATTGCTCATGCTTGATTGTGGCCCACCATTAGATAAGACACAAAGGTCTTGGGGTATCTGTGGAGCTTTTAGAGCTGATACACCTGTACTTATTCTGCTATGTGAATATTCATCACCTGTTCCAGGAAATAAAAAACTTTAGCCTTTTGAAAGAGGGCTTGCTATGCCATAGTCTTAAATTAGTACGGAAAAGAGGTCTTGGTACATATGTTTTGGATGCTCTAAGAAGTTTTAACTCCTTTCACCAGCTCTCTTGCCATCCTTAAGCATCTTTTAGAAGAGTTTCCTTAGATGACCAATGTCTGCCTGTTTAAAAAGTGACTAGGTAGAATACTGGAGAGAGTGCCAGGCTTTGTGTTGGTTCAAATCTGGTCTCAGATACTTCCTAGCTGTGTGACCCTGGTCCTGTTGCTCAATCTTGATTATCCAACTCTTGCCACAGTTCTATCTTAGAACTGGATGCTAAGACAGAAGGTAAAGGTTTAAGAGAAAAGGGAAAGAGAAGAGAGGAGAGGAAAGGAAAGTGACTTGTAAATTCATTGATTTAGAGCTAGAAAAGACTTTAGAGATCATCTAATCTAACTTCTGAAGGAGATAGGTGGTGTAGTAAATGGTAAAGTGGGCTTGGAATCAATAGGGCTAGTCTGTCTGAGTTCAAAACTAGCCTCAGACACTTACTGTGTGACCCTGAGCAAGTCACTTAATCCTGTTTGCCTCAGTACCTAATCTGTAAAATGAGTTGGGGAAGAAAGTGGCAAACCAATTCAGTATCTGTGCAAAGAAAAACAAAAATCATATTATGAAGAGTTGAATACAACTGAATAACAAGTCTAGCTTTTCATTTTATAGATGGGGAAACCAAGACCAAGGAAGGAAAGTGATTTGATCACGGTCACACAGATAGTACATAGGAAAGCAAAGATTAGAGGCAAAGTCCTCTCATTTCAAATTCTCAGTTCTTTCCATTGTATTGCCCTGCCTCCTTTTATGAGTAACAGCCACAAAGAAAGCAATGTCAATGCTATTATTAATGTCAATCCACAGAGTTTCACACATGAGTAATTCAAAGACCAAATGGAAAAGAATTTCTCCAACCCTAGCTAACAATTTCATTGTGTGAGAGAGAGCAAGTGTTTAGAATTTCAGTAATAAAGCTGTAGCACAGGGGGAAAATTATAAGCTAATGAAAACAAGTACTTAGGGGAAAAACAAAAAACAAAACCAAATGTGCTACCTCAGCAGAGGCACAAAGGCCCACCTTCCCCTTCCCCAGTCCTACCTCCCTTTACACTTGCATCTATAGAGTTCAGTTGTTCAAAAGGAGACCGGGTATAGAGATTACAAGGGTGGCAGCTCATACTAAATGGGCAGCAATTGAAATTTAAAAGACCCAGAATCAAAGAAGTCAGGTGGGCCATTCTTGTTTATGATTCCATATAGATCTGTTCAGTTCTGACAGAGCTGGGGTTATTTTTATATAGGCATTCAAATGTTAATATTCACTGTTTGGCCCATTTTTTAAAAATGGATAACTAAGGCTTAGTTTACAGGAATGTAAGCTTCTTGAGGCCAGGCACTATTTCTCATTTTTTAATTTTTATTTCCATTGCCTATTACAATCTGCAAATATTTGTTAGGCACATCGCCTAACAAATATTTGCAGATTGTAGAAAATTGTTGTAGAGTTTGGAGGAACTTTAGAATTATTGAACCCAACTATCTCTCTATTACCACCAATTTAAAGATGTGAAAATGAGGGTAATTGAAGGGAAGTTACTTGCTCCATGTCATACAATATGAGCCAAGCCTTAAAAATCAATACCCTATGAACAACTTGATCAGACACATCTCTTAATTGAACTAGAAATGGTGCTCAGATGAAAGCCATTTTGTACAATATGTTGTCAGCTCAGAAGTGGAAGTCTTTCTAAACTGGTAGGGCTTAGTAGAACTTATGCTCTTGGCATAACTTTTGAAGGTCACATTTATATTCACACTCTATTAAAGCATCAGCTTAGGACTAAAATGTAATTCATTGAATCCTTTTTTTTAATTAAACCTTACCTTCTGTCTTAGAATCAATACTATATTGTGTCTCTAAGAGAGAAGAGTAGTAGAGCTGGACAATGGGGGTTAAGTGACTTGCCCAGGGTCACATGACTAGGAAGTCATTGATTCTTAAGATCAACATATTGATCGGTAAGACTCATGCTGACAACTTCTTAAATTGTACAAGTTTTCAATATTGGAATCATGGTCAACTCATTACCATCTCTTACCTCCCATTTATAGTCAGTTATTAGTTTTGTTGATTCAACCTTCACAGTATCTCTCACATTTATCCTCTTCTATCACAATTTAATCCAACCTAGAATATTATCACTTCTTACCTGGATTATTGCAGTAACCTCCTTATAGGCCTCCCTAGATCCAGTTCCTTCTTTTTCCAAACTACCTTCCATCTAGCTGCCATATTGATACTCATAAAACACAAGTCTGACCACACAGTTCCCAGGTCAAGAATTTGCTAATTTTTCTATATCTCCTAAAAAAAACCTTTGTGTTCTAATTTGTATTCTTTTAAAAATTGTCATATTAAAAATATTCACTTACTACCCTCTCTTTATATCTTTCTGCCATTAGAAAAGGTATCATTTGTCAAAAAGACATATGTATATATAAAACTATATCTCATTTAGTTTTACCTGTCATTTCTTTCTTCCTTTCTAAATAAAAATTAATCTTAGAGACTTTATACTAAATTTATAAGTATTTATTAGTAAAGAGAAGGAAAGAAAAATGAAGATTCTAGCCTTTCTAAATTAAAGCAATATCAGGTCCTGAATTCCAGCCTTTCTTGGTCCCTTCCACACTACCACTTGCCAGAGATTACAAGTAATAAAAGAGCCACTAGGATGATTTGAGAGAGAGACAGAGACAGAGACAGAAACAGAAACAGAGACCAGAGAGAGGGATGGGAGCCAAGAGATGCATGAGCTTCTCACACAGTGGCTTTTTTAACCCCATCTAAGCTTCTCCCGCAGATTCTTCAATTGGTCAATGGCCTTCATAATTTATTTCCTGGCCTCTGTGGCTCCATGAGCTGGCAGTCATGTGACTCTGTGCCTCCTGTAGTGAGTCTTTCTGGGATTGGACTGGGTTGGAGGTTCCCTAGAATATTTAATTCACACATTCAGTCTGGAGATGGAAGTATGCGAGCCATTCTTCAAACAATATTTCTGTTGATATATATATATATATATATATATATATATATATATAATGCTCTCTTCATTCTGCTCATTTCATTCTTCATAACTTCATGTTCTTTCCAGGTTTTTTTTTCAAAATTGACCTGTTTGTCATTTCTTACAGCATGGTAGTAGTCCATCACAATCATATGCCACAATTTGTTTAACCATTCCCCAATTGATATGCATCTCTTCAATTTCCAGTTCTTTGCACAAATAGAATTGCTATAGATATTTTAGAACATAAATATTTAGGTCCTCTTCCTTTTTCCCTGATGATTATTTAGGAAATGAACTTAGTGGTATTCTTGGGTCAAAAGGTAATCACAGTTTTAAAATAACTCTGAGCATAATTCCAGATAGCTCTTCAAAAATAACTTCATAGTTGCACCAAAATGTATTGGTGTTCCCATTTTTCCACATCTCCTCCAACATTTGTCATTTTGCCCTTTTATAATTTTGTACAATATGGTAGATGCAAGATTTCTGTACATCTATGTCTTCCTTACTATGAGCTCCTTGAGAGTAGTCTATTTTTGAAATTTTTATGTCCACATAGCCTATGGAAACTATTTCTTGTACATAGTAGGCATTTTATAAACAGTTGGTAGAGTTAGAGGTCATAGTCTTCTAGGTCTAGAGCATACTTAGAAGTAATGTTCTAGACTAACTCATTTAATCCTTGATCTTCTGATTCTAAGTCTATTTGTGGTGGTGTTTTCTTCAGAGAACCCAAGTTCAAATCTCACTCCTGAAACATTATATATGTGATCATTTGGCAATTCTCTTTACTTCTCTGTATCACAGTCTCTTCAGTGGTAAAATGAGAATTTTCAACTATATGGCTACTAAAATTCTTTCTAGTCTAATCTTAAGATGCTATGGTCAAATAATTAAAATGAATTATTTTGGGTCATAGAAGCAATGAAATATTTGGAAATTATTGTCTATAGATTGACCATTCAAAAAGGATAGTAATATCTGGTTATGTGAAGAACCTAAATTAAAATACCTTTCTAGCAATGGTTGTTATCCATTCCGATGCAATTCTGACTGCTATGATTAAAGGAAAATATTTAGCAAATTAAATTTGACCAACTTTATTAAGCACTTGTCATACACAAGGTACTGTGTTAGATCTCGGATATATAAAGATGAGAAAACTACAAAGTCTCTTTCCTCAAAAGACTTAATAGCAAATCAAAGAAAAAAAGAAGCATTATATAAATAATTAGGCTTAGTATGAAAAGTGCATAGGAGAGGACCACCAGAATGGTCTAATTTAATATGTAATTTAATATCTAATTTAAGACCATAAATTTAGAGATAGAAAGAATAATAAAATTATATGTGTGATAATAATTGATAATAATAATAAGATTTTAAGTACCACTTTCTGGTTTGGAAAGCTTGTAAGTATTATCATATTCTGTCCTCAAAAAAAAAAAACAAATATTAGGTGGATTTTATAAGGTGGAGACATAGTTAAATAGCTTGCCACAGATGCAGAATTTGAATTCAAGTCTTCCTGACTCTAAGAGTCCAGCACTCTATCCAAAATCATAGGCTATCTATGTGAAATTCCTCTTTTTTACAGAAGGTAAAACAGACTCAGGGAAATTTAGTGACCAACTCATGATCAGAAAGGGAACAATCACCAGAAGAGATGTTTGAACTAAGTCCTCTCATTCTAGAGTCACTATTTTTCAACTGTACCATGTCATCAAGTTTGGCCTCTGCATTTTACAGATGAAAAAAGTAAGGTCTAAAGAGGATAAATGATTTGTTTTTATAATCACATAACTAAAGATGATGATGACGGTTAACATTTTTATTGCATTTTAAGGTTCACAAAACCTTCTACATATCCAGAGAGGACTTGAGTGTACATCTTTTTGAATTAGAATCCAACATGCCATTTACTTGATGAGGCTTATCTCTTAAAAGATTCATGGAAGGATGAGTTGACTTTAGATGTCATGAGAGGTAGGGGAGGAAGGAAGATTTCATGAAAAAAAGGGACATCAAGACAGATCCTTGACGAAAGGGATGAATTACAGAAGACACAAAGGGTAGAAGGAGTTCATACTAGACCTGAGGGATAATGCACATAAAGGAAAGGAGGCTAGAGCAGGAAAGAGTACATAGGGAGTCCTCTCTCATGTAGAATTTGGCTGATGCTTACAGTATATAAAATGAGAGGGAGAAAAAAAAAAGGTTCCAATATTCTACATCTTAGTTATCTTCCATCCAATAAGCAGAGGGCACCCAAACAATAGTACCTTATTCCCAACCACATTCTGAAAAATATCAAGTAATATTTGTAGCTATTTTAGGAGATATATTTGTACTATAATGGTTGGAGGCCTGGACTTTTATTTAGAAAACCTGGTATAGAATCATATATTCTAGAAGGAGTCTTAGCAGTTATCCAACCCAAAATCTTTATTTAAAAAATGAGAAACCCAGGAGCCAAATTGGTTAGTTTAGTTCCTTACCTAAGATGACAGGCTCTAAATGGAATACTTAGATTTGTTCCCTTTTGACTCAACCAATCAATTCTAGACCCAGGTCTTCCAATTATTGTCTGTGTGGCCATGAACAATTAATTTCCTCTCTCTGAACTTTTCTGTAAAATGAAAGATTTAGATTTCAGGGGTCAGCAAACTTCAGCCTGAGGACCAAATCCAGCTGCTTCCTGTTTGTGTATACCCAGTAATGAATTATTTTTACATTTTTAAATGGAATAAATCAATTTAAAAATGTAAAAATGAGCAAACCAGAAACATCCTTAGCTCCATATAAAGCTCTATACATGACTTCTAATCTGATTCTATCCCAGGTTTTCTAAATCTAAATCTAGTCCTCTAACATTATACTATAGTTATATAACATTAAATAGCTATAAATAATACTTGATATTCAGAAATGTTTTCTGGAATAAGGTATAGTCAGTTGTGTATTTGAACAGGTCATGCAAAAACAGGCAAAGGACTGAATTTGGCCACTGGGTAACATTTATCCGATCCTTGGACTAGATAGATCAATACTAAGTGTAGCTTCAACTCATATATATTAGAGGTATACTATATACATCTCTTCTAGTACTGCATATTCTAGTGGTATGACTACAAATCCTCTTTTAGTCACTTGTTATTTGAGCATCTCACTTAAATTCCTTAAGCCTCAGTTTCCTCATTTGTAAGATAAAGGGGATGGAGTTAGAGGGTTCTCCCACTCTAAATCTACAAATCTATGAATAGAATTTTTTTTGCCAAATAATTACTTGATTGTTAGAAATAATTCATAATTTTTTCTCTTTTTTCTTTTTTTTTTTTTTTAGTCAATCCCTGGGAAGGATAAAAGTAAATTCATGACATTTCCATTCACAGAAAAGGAAGGAAAAAAACAAAACAAAACAAAACAGGGAGCAGGGCCTGGAGTCTGGCTGCAGTTACACTACATAAACACATCTCCCTTTAAATTTTAAATTCAGTCCTTCAGTGAGAAGCCTCATGGTGTTCTTGGAACCAGAAGACAAAAATTGACCAGAATTTGTGAAGAGGTAATCAACTCTTTCTCGCCTACTGAAACTAGTGAATGTGTGGAAGCGTGGCTCAGAGAACCTGTTCTTTTTGTTGGGGAACAGATGTCTGGGAGCTTTTTGGCAGGCCCCACTCCGTCAAACAGTCCAGTTTTGACAGTTAGTTGCTTGAGGGACGGATGAAATGCAAAGCATTTCTGATCAGAATATCATATTCATCTGGATGTTAATTACTGTGTCTGCCTTGGTATAAATAATTAATTATGCAAAACCCACACAGCTGTGGACAGAGTTAAGTGACTGGCTGTCAATGTCTCACAGTTCTAGAAAGGATAAAGAGATTTGGAGAATAAGCTCTTTAACTGGTGGCTCTGGCTTGTCCTGATCAGCTGAGATAGCATTGAAATGGAGCAAGCTCTCTCTCAGTCTCTCTCTCTCTCTCTCTCTCTCTCTCTCTCTCTCTCTCTCTCTCTCTCTCTCTCTCTCTCTCTCTCTCTCTCTCT
>NC_058131.1:206949070-207026741 GCF_016433145.1 Gracilinanus agilis | reverse complement strand
AGAGAGAGAGAGAGAGAGAGAGAGAGAGAGAGAGAGAGAGAGAGAGAGAGAGAGAGAGAGAGAGAGAGAGAGGGAGGGAGAGAGGAGAGAGTTGAAGCAAAAGAAGCCATATGCTTATAGATTATAAAGAATTCTGCCTATATACTATGATTTCATTCTACAGAAAGTGACCTTGAGGCACTGAATAAGAAATAATATCTAAAATTTATATTAAATTGATTATTTTTTAATCAACAGGAAATGACCGACTACTGATAATGAGATTTCAGAATTCTAATGTCTATAGTCAACTCACTGACACATTAGCACACATGCAAAAATTGATATCCAATTAGAATACAGATGACACATAATTGAGGGTACTCCCATCATATCTATTTTTGTGTTGCTATTTATTTTTACATATAACATGATATAATATGTAACATAATAAAATACATATGATTTTAATAAATATGTAACTAATTATAATAAGTATACTTATTTAAGAAAAACAGTTTCATATGGCTATGCCAAAAAATCTGTCTCATTCTTTTTTTCTCTTCTTCCTTCTTCTCCATCTCTCCAAGAAGGCAGGTAATATGATATAGGTTATACATATATTATCGTATAATACACATTTAAGTATTTTCCTGTTTGTTATATTGTGAAACAATATACATATTGCTAGACATTATCATTAATCCAGTATCAGTCACTAGCCAACTCCTAGAATTGGAGACCTCTAAGCAGAACAACAATTTGTAAGAAATATTGTGTTGAAATTTATGATATGGACATGGGTGCTACTTAATAAACTTTGAGATCTCTTCCAACTTTAATTCGTCCTATTAATATGATCCTAAATCTCCATTGTAAAATGGCATTTTTAACTAAAATTCAGGGAAGGCACCCTCTCAAGCAGTATTGGAGATACTTTCACCAGAGTCGGTTAACACTTTTTAATCTCCACTTAGTGAAAAAGTATCTTTAGCAAAAATAAATTGTGAATCTATTAATAAAGAAGAGGCTTGGATAAAATGATAGGTAAAGACTGGGTCATTTACATCTGACTTCCCCAGTTTAATATTTAATTTAAAGGAAAGTAAGCAAAATTCTATTATCTAAATTTTTTGAAAGTTGAATCATCTTGTTTCTGGAGAAGAGAATATTTGGGTGCCGAAGAGTCTATTCTCCAATCTCATTAAAATATATGTACTTCTTTGGTTTCTATTATCACCTACTTTTTCCAATGGATGATGCCCCAAGCTCTCCCTCCAAGGGAGCCATGTCTTATTTTAAAGACCTAAAATAAAAAGAAAAGTAGTTCAACAAAACCAGTTAACACACCAGCCATGTCTGATATTATATTCAGTTCCATAGTCTTACACCTCTGTAAAAGAGACAGAGTTTTGTTCTCCTATCTATTCTTTCATTCAGTGTCAGATATTTTCTTGGGAAATTGTATATATTATTTTCCTTGTCTTGATTTTGCAAAATTTTATAAGTATTTCTGTGCTTCTCCATATTCTTCATATGCCTTATTTTTTACTGAGTATTACTATGGTACAATATTTACAGTAGTATTCCATTGCATTCATGTGCCACCACAACTAACTCGTTTTCCAAATTATGGGTAATGACATTGATTCCAATATTTTACTACTCCAAAAAATCCTTGAATAAATATTCTCATTAATATGAGCCATTTTTTATCATTGACTTCCTTAGGGTATAAGTCTACCAGTGACCAACCTATTTTGATGATTTTTAAAATTGGAAATTCATATACAACCATCTTTAGAGCAACTGCGTGCTGTAGAGGTTATAGAAGACCTGAATTTGAATTCTTCCTCAGATGGTACTAGTTGTGTGACTCTGGGCAAGTGTTAACTCTATCTCTCAGTTTCTTCAGTGATAAAATGGAGATAATGTATCTTCCAGAATTATCGTGAGAATCAAATGAGATATTTGTAAATTACTTAGCACAGTGTCTGGCACATACTGTTTGATAAATGCTTATTTCCTTTCCTTTTTCCTATGCACTGACCAGACATTGTTAATCAGTTTGTTATGAAAGGAGCAATTGACGTAGTTGCCCTTGGTGTGAGACAAAAGACTTGATGGTTATTGTACTGGTTGGCATTCACTCAGCGTGGCACAGCACACTGGTACACAAAGTCTATATTGAGGTACAAAATAAGCTTTTTACTGTACATATTTTTATACACATACATGTAGGGAGCTCTATTAGGGGCATTGTCATCCAATCACAGCAAAACTTTTCTTTCAAGGTAAAGAAGTGATGAATCACAGAACAACAAATACAAAATATCTTTGGTTTTGGGTGCTTCCTTATTGCTTAATTCTCTAAAATCTTCTCTTCATTGACAGAAGAGATTCCATCTCTTATGTTATTTCTGGGTTTAAACCAGGGCATGTGTCAGTGCTAGAAGATTGTTCTCTAAATACTTGTGATTGTGATAATAGTAATACCTAGACTTTACATGGTTTTTAAAGTTTTGTGATAGTGGGAGCAATGGAGAAGAATGAAAATTCTACTGAAAGTATTGTTTCAGATTGAGACATGAGAAACTCCAAAGTTTTCTTAGATGAAATCAATTTACTTCACCACACTACACCTTGACTATTTAATAACCCCCTTCCTACAAAAATCACAAAACTGACTGAGAGGTGGAGTAAGTAAAAGATCTTTTTATAACCCTTATAACCACAAGTACTATGAAAAATATATAAAAATATATTTTAAAATGTTTTTAAAATATTAAAAAAAACTTTGCTCACTGTTGTCTTTGTGGAGATTTTTCTGTCTCCACATTTCTCTACCTTCCTCTAACTAGTCTATTGCCCATCCATTAAAGCCTCCTGGATGCCTCCCTTGATAATTTTTTCTCCACTGCTCCTCACATTGATACTTTCTGTTTTTATTAATTCATGCATATGGCATGAATGTTTTTTTAACTCTTTCTCACTTTATTAGAATATTTTATATAATTCTTTTCTCTTTTGCATTCAACCATGTGCCATATTTATTTATGGACATACTATACCTCATCACAGGATAATAGATTTAAAGTAGGAAAAAAACCTAGAGATAATATATTATACACATCTCATTTTTTGCATGAGGAAACTGAACAGAGGTTAAGTGAGCTGCTCAAGATCACACAGATTACAGTAATCTTTCTATGAAATTACAAGCTCCTTAAGAACAAGGAAGGACTACTTATTTCCCCCCATCTTTGCATTCTCATCACCAAAGTTAAATAATAAATACTTTTGGCTTTGCTATTGAATTGTGTGACAAAGCACTAACTAGACTGTAAAGTACATGGGAGCAAGGGCCATGTCTTATCTCGTCTTGCTATCTTCCTAGTATGAATCACACTAGATTCTTAATAAAGCTTGGTGACTTGAACTGATCTCACTGTTCATTGACATTTAAGAAAAGTTTGTGATTTAAAACAAAAAAATGTGCATTGAAGATAGATATGAGACAAGTAAAATATTAATATTCTAAAGCATTATAAATATAGAGTTGAAAACTGTTTTAGAGATTATGTAATCTGATGCCATCAATTCACAAATGGTGAAACCAAGGCCCAGTGAGGGGAAGTATATTGCCAATGGTCATGGAAGCCATTACTAGTAAAACCATAATATAGATCTAGTTACTCTGACTCAAAATTTAGTATAAAATCCATGATTCCATAGCAGACAGTACTACAAAGATAACTTTGTCTCATAGCCTCTGAGTACGGTTATCAAATGAGATGTAAAATTGAGACATGCTATTTGCTACTGTGATGAAAGTTTTGCTGTCCACATTTTAGCAACAAAGGGATGATTTCTTACTGATGATGAAGTCTGTAAAATGCCCTTTCCCACTTATGGGAGACTGGGACTGGCCCTATGATTTCACTTGCATAGAAAACTCCTGGATGAAAAATTCTACCTATCAAAATAGATTGGCCCCTTCTCTGCAATTAATCATCTTAGATAGTAGCCTAGAGCACTGAAAGCTTAAGTGACTTGTCTTTCCTGACTTAAGTAGTGCGAGTGAGAGGTAGGACTTAAACCTAGCTCTTCTTGGCCCCAAGGACAACCTCCTCTCCAATCCCATGCTGACTTTGTAGTCACATATTATATGTGATTCTTTCTGTTACTAGCCTATTTCTTCTTCTATTACTAACCCAATCCCAACGATGATTTATGAATGACTGTGAATCATGGAATGCCATGGTCTTCTGAGAATTAAAATTGTAAGGAGCCCAAAGGG
The DNA here is from genome assembly GCF_016433145.1 of Gracilinanus agilis. Taxonomy (NCBI): domain Eukaryota; kingdom Metazoa; phylum Chordata; class Mammalia; order Didelphimorphia; family Didelphidae; genus Gracilinanus; species Gracilinanus agilis. The sequence goes on along the minus strand of NC_058131.1, from coordinate 207,022,462 downwards.
CAATGGAAATAAAAAATATGTAGCATAATTGTATATGTAGTATACATGTTGCTATGAAAGAATTGCATATAAATAATGGTATAAAATATTTAAGACATGTGAAACTAGAAAAAAGGGTTGACTGATCACATATCAAGAATCTGAGAATTTATAGCATCATAGATTTGTAACTGTAAAAGACTCTATAGTTTATATAGGCTAAATTTCTCATTTTGTAAATAAGGAAACTGAAACTCCTAAAAGATTAAATGATCTTTACAAGGTTAAGACTGAGATAGTGACTGGAAGTATGATGTCAATTTGTATAGAGAATTATCAGAAAAGGAAACCCCCTCCTCCAGTACAGTACCTTCTCTGCAATTTATAATCCTAGTTGCCTAGAACATTGAGAGATTGGGTTTCAGCTCGGGGTCACACAAATGGAATGTTTTAGAGACAGGACTTCAATGCAGATTTTTTTGAAACTTAAACTACCTTTCTATTCATTATACCATACTACATCTATTACTCCCTGACTGATCTTAGTCAAGTTACTTAACCTCTCTTGGCCTCAGTTTCCTTCCCTGTAAAATGAATTCATTGGACCAAATGGCCTCTAAAGTTTAGCATTAATCTAAAATACATCTCTAAATCTATAACCCCATGATAGTTTCCAAGGTTAAGTGATTAAAATTGATCCATGTTCTATCTTATCGATTTGGAACTTTTCCTCAAACATGAATATAGCCATCTAGCTATCTTTTATAACTGATGCTTATCCTCTCAGGGTTCTCCATAGAATACCCATCCAAAATGCTGGAAGCCTTAGCCACTTTCTCCTGACATTGTAAGGGTACAAGTGAGCAGCATGGCTATTAATCAGTCATCTGTTACCCTTGTCATATGTCTAGTCCATATTTCTTTAACATTTACTCCTCTTCGCCTCTAAATTTCTTCATTGGATATATATTGCAGACTGCTCACACCCATCATACGACTTTCCATCATTCTCAGTTCATTTGTAATTTTTTATTCTTCATGAATTGTTGTGTTCCATATTTCACAGATATGCAAAAATCCCTGCACATAGTAAGTGCAGAAGAGGAAATCAGACCTGGAACACCTTGGGAGTACCATTAGACAACGCTGGATGGACCATTTTGGGGGTTGCCCAGGATTTCAAAAGTATGGGTATTTCAAAAGCATGCTCAGTGCATTGGCCATATACTCTTGGGAGGGTTTACAAATGGTTGAATTAGAATTGCAGAGGATGAAAAAGTGTGACTGCACTAAAGTATGAAGCACTATGTATCTGGGTGCCAAAGTTCTGGGTGCCAAAGAAATACATAAAAAGCAGCAGATACCTTGAAGATATTTGTACCCTAGTTAAAGGAAAAAAGTTTAGAAAATATTGAATTTAGTAAAGGAAGGCTATATCTTCACTCTCTTATGGAGTTAGCTTTATAGTATTCTAAATTTAGGATTCCATATATTCAAAGAAAATTATGTTGAATAAGAAGGATCTCATATTTACATTTCATTTTGCCTTTAACAAATCCCACATCTATACTTCCATTGGATCCTCTTAAAGACAGTGCAAGTAAGAAAGTGCATTCACTTTACCAAAGAGAAAACTGTATATCCTGAAAGTAAAGTGCTTATTCAAATCCATACAGCTGGCAGATAATGATATCTGGACAGGAAACTGTTACTTTTAGTCCCAAGTCCAGTACTTATTCCATAGAAATAATTCTATTCAATTCAACAAATATTTAATAAATACTTATTACACATAAAGCAAAGCACTGAATCAGGCATTGAGATTATAAATAAAATGAAAACTAGTGAAACTCAAGGAGCCTTTATTCCACTAAGAGAATGAATATATATGTATATATATATATACATATATATACAAACATATATATATATATATATATATACACATGTAAGTAAATACAAGGTCAGCAGAGTCAGTCAACATTTATTAAGTGCCTACTACATGCCAGGCACCGCACTTAATGTTAGGTATACAAAAAGAGCAAAAGATAGTCCTTGTCCTCGAGGCGCCAACAATCTAATGAAGAAGATAAAAAGCAAATAGGTAAATACAAATAAGTTATATGAATAATGAATAGGAAGGAAGAGTGAGAAGGTATTAAAATTATAATGGGTTGGAAAAAGCTTCCTATAGCATGTAAGATTTTAATGGTGACTTAAAAGGAAGTCAGAGAAGTTAGCAGGTAGAAATGAGAGGGTGAATATTCTAAGTATGAGGGACAGCCAGTGCAAATCCCTGAAGCCAAGAGATAGAAAGTCTTGTTCATCGAACAGCCAGGAGGCCAGTGTCACTGTATTAAAAAGTATCTTGTGTATGTCTACCAACAAGGAAAGAACTAATAAATAGAAATAAAGAAGACATTTTTTATATACAGTATATCTTTTTGTCAAATGATGCCTTCTCTAATGGAGGGATTAGAGGGAGGGAATTAATTGAATTTCCTAATATTTCAAACATTATGAACAAATAATTTTTAAAGTAAATGGTAGATCAAATTGCTTGCCAGCTCTGGAGGGAGAAGAGAAGGGAAGAATTCAATCTGGATCATATAACTTTGGAAAACTTGGTTTAAAAAAAAGAAAAAAAGTACATGGTAGGGAATAAGGTATAAGAAGACTAGAAATGGAAGAAGGGAAGATTATGAAGGTCATTGAACATCAAATAGAGGATTTTGTGTTTGGTCCTAGATGCAATAGAGAGCCACTAGAGTTCATTGAGTAAAAGGAGTAACATGGTACAACTCGCACTTTAGGAAAATTGCTTTGAGGGAGAAACTTGAGGCAGGTAAACTCACCATGAAGTTATTGCTATAGCCCAGTAGTGAGGTGACTAAAGTCTGTACTAGAGTGGGAAAGTGTCAGAGGAGAGAAAGAGGAATATTCAACAGATTTTGCAAAGATGAAATCAATAGGCCATGGTAAGAGATTGGATGGAAGTGGGGGAAATGAAAGATAGTAAGGAAGGGAAAAGGACACCTAAGTTGTAAACTTGAGTGGTGTTCCCTTCTAAAATAACAGGGAGGGTGGGAGGTAGGGAAGGCTTAGAGACAAAGATAATGAGTTTGATTTCAGACTTTTTGAATTTAAGATGTCTACTAGGCATTGAGTTCAAGAAATCTGAAAGGTAGTTAGAGATGCAAGATTGAAGGGTAGCAGAAAGATTGGATCAGAATAGATAGATTTTAGAATCCTTGGTATAGAGGTGGTAATTAAATACATGAGAGCTAATGAGACCACCAGAGGAAGTAATATAGAGGAAGAAGACCAGGATAAAACTTTATGGGACACTTGCATTTAGAGGGTGATATCTCAATAAGGATTCAGCAAAGGAGACTGAAGAGTGGTTAGGTGAGGAAGGAAAAAGAGAATAACATATGTCTATATATGTAAATATATACATATATTTATTCTGGTTGATTTTTCTTGATTTTCTTTAGGTCAATAATAAGTGATAAGCAATGGGAAGCCATTGGAGGAGTTTGAACAAGGGAAGATTATTCTTCAAAAGGAAGATTAATCTGGCAGCAGAAGGAAGAATAAGTTTGAAAGAGGAAGATTAGCAGCAGAATCCAGTTAGTACAGCTGTTTCTAGGGCGGAATAATTTGGAATTTATAATAAAGAAGGGAGAGAAGCCAGAGGCTTTGCCTTTCTTGTTCCCAAACAAGTTGTAAGGGCACACAATGCATAAGCTAAGGGTGCCAAAAACCAACTTTGTTACTTTATTATTTTGCCAACCTTGGTCATCAAGTCGTATGGTCTTGGCATCCAATCATTCACAGCTTGTTTCCTAGAGTGGTTGCCCCCAGGAGTATGCTGGGCTGTTCTCATACAATCACATTCTTACTCAGCACCCCCATCTCTAACAGCCTGCATGTCCAGATGGCTGAACAAGGTTTGGGGGTGTGGGAGTACTCATAGAATTATAGGATCATAAGATTTAGTGCAAGAACAGAACTTAGAAATTGTGGAGCCCAGTTCCTTCATATTATATAGGAGAAAGCTCAGCACCAGGGAGAGAAAGTAGCTTGCATGAAAAATATTCAGGGTGTGTGTGTGTGTGTGTGTGTGTGTGTGTGTGTGTGTGTGTTTTCCTTGTGTCAAACAGTTGGCTCACTAGCCCATAATATTTTGGGAGTTCCTCAGAAGAAGATTAAAATATAATTGGGAAATATTTAACCAAATAAATACAAATATAATAAAACAAATAATATCACCTTTTAAACTAATTTATTATGTAGTCTAGAGGAATTCTGATGTGTCGATTAGTGGTCCCCATTTCTTTGAAGTTTGAGACCAGTGGTTAATGTGATATTTTAAACTGTATAAAGCACATTACATACAGTATCTCATTTGAGCCTCATAACAATAGGTAGGAAATAATAAAGATCTTATATTTTGACAAATAAGAATGGTAAGGCTTGGATTAAATAACTTTTTCAGGACACAGATCTAGTAAGTGTCTGAGGAAGGCTTCAAATCCAAGTCTTCCTGACTCCAAATCTTGCACTCTTTATAACTATATAACATTCTTCTCAGTACTAAGTGAAGAGCCTGAAAGTGAATGTAAGTTCCCAGACTCCAACGTCAGTGCTCAGTGCATTAATCTGCCTCATCCAGTAGCTAGAGAATATGATTTCTCTGTGTATTCTCCTTAGCCACGAGCAAAGAGTGACTGTGTCCTCAACTGTGTCAATGTTTTGGATAAGCAATATTTATTATGTGCAAAATTCTGGGGAGGAAACATTATTTTACATTAATTTTGTCATCTAAAAAACAAGGGGATCAGACCAAAATCATGCCTTTTTTATTTGTTGTCATGGATTGCTTTTGTTATTCTTTACGCATTTCAGTCATGTCTGACTCTTTAACCCATTTAGAGTTTTCATTGCAAAGATATTGGACTGGTTTGTCATTTCCTTTTCTAGTTCATTTTAGAGATGAGAAAACTGAGGCAAACAGGATTAAATGATTTGCCCAGCCACACGAGTCTCTGAATGGGGTTTTAAATTTTGGTCTTCCTGATTCATTGTCCTGTGCTCCATAGCCATCTATTTGATACTTAAAGCAGAGTTTAACTCTGGTTAAACCTTTGGAGACTTTCTCAGAATACAGTTTTTTATGTGTGCAAAATAAAAATACACAGGCATGAAAAAGAAATCTATCACACTGAAATGCGATGTTCAAAATATTTTTAACAAACAAGTTCACAAATCCCTGGTAAAAAAAATCCCTGAAGATAATCTTGAAAGTCCCTACTATTACCAAATCATACAATCTGATGTTGTACTCATATCTGGAAATGCTGGGCCTGGAATCCATAAAAATTAGTCTTAGATACTTACTAGCTACTAGCTAGATAGCTTACTAACTGGATAAGTTACTTTAGCTCTATATTCCATTTTCATCAATTATAAAAGGGGGATAATAATAGTCCTTACCTCCAAAGATTTTTGTAATGATCACATAAAATAATATTTGTAAAGTGCAAAATGCTTAGCAAAATATCTGGCACACCATAGGTACTTTAAGAATGATTGTTCCCTTCTCATTTGGATGTCTTTTTCTGACCCAGATGGTCATTAATAGTCCATCTACTAAAGAGCTGGAAAGACTGATGCAGAGTGAAATGAGCAGGAGCAGAACTTTTACACAGCAATAGCAATACTATGGAATGATCAATTGTTGTAGACATAGCTACTCTCAGCAAAACAATGATCCAGGATAACTCTGGGGGATTTATGACAAAGAATGCCATTCACCCCCCTGAGAAAGAACTATTGGAGTTGGATTACAGATCAAAGTATACTCTTTTTCATGTTATTTTATTGGGGCTTTATTTTGGGGAGTTGGTTTTATATGGTTTTACTCTTGTAAAAATTGAACAAAATAGAAATTTAAAAAGTAATCCATCTGCTCAGAGCTCTCAGATAATCTCTTATACTTCATTATGAAACCAAATAGTCCCTGACATCCATGGGGTTTAAGGTGTCCAATCTTCTGAGAAACCTTCATGTATCTGTTCTCCTTTTCTAAGGTTAGGCAAAGGTATGGACCCAGAAAGTAACACAAAAGTAGACCAAAGAATTCTCTTCTAATCTCTTTTATGTATGATTCAGTTTGTTCATGTGGAAACTCCATTAGAATAATTAAAGTAAAGGGGGGCAGGGGAGGTTCTGGCTATGAAATTCTAGACTTAACAGCTGTTTTATGCTTATTTACTATTCAGTACAAGGATTCAGCATTGATTTCTGTCCAAATGGATTTTGTAAGTGCTCATTCTAGATGTATCCCTTTTCCATCATTTTAACTCTTTTTTTGAGGTTTTGTTTGTTTTTTCTCCCACTATATTAATCTTGGTAGGCCTTGGGTTATAGCCTGAATCTAAGTCCTTGCTTATAACAGGTATTAAATGTTGGCTTTCCTGATAGCTCAGATCAAGTTTGATTTTTTTTCTAATGAGATCTTTCCTGACATCCTTCAGCTATTTCTCCCATCCTCTTGGAGATGACTTTGTATAAGAGGATCATAGATTTTGAGCTAGAATATATAGACACAGGGAGTCAATATAGGTAGATAGATTTATGGAAGGAAGAAATCTTAGAGGTCATTGAGTCCAGCCTCTTCTTTTTATAAATGAGGAAACTCGGACCTAAGTGATGTGCCCGTTTTCAGGTAACTAGAAAGTATTGGCCACATAGGCAGTAAGGAGAAAATCTAAGTTTTGAATTCAGAGGCTCTGATTCCATCCAAATCTACTTACACTCGCCCATTATGCTTTTCAGAATATGTGCAGCTCAGTATCTTAACTCAATGCCATATTTATATCAGATATCATATGATCTAACTTCTTTTTACAGTTAAGGAAAAATGAGACAGAGGTTAACTTACTTGCCTAACATCATAGAGTTAATAAGTATCAAGAGAGGACGTGAACCAAAAATTTTACTCAGAGCCAGTACTCTTCTTACCTACACAACACTACATTACGCCATTTTTAATTTTGCATATTTGCATATCTTTTTTTAAAAATTCTAGTTGTACACATTGTTTCCCCCAATAGAGTGATTTAAAAATTTTTACTCAGATATATTTAAACAAAAATTTTAATATTCCTTTTAAAATTTTTGAGTTCTAAATTTTCTCCCTACTAAACCTCTCCTTGTTCTTTGAGAAGGTTTTTAATTAATATAGATTACACATCTGCAAACATACAAAATATGAAGACAAATACCAAAGAGATGTGTAAGAATAATAAAGTTTTAAAAGTATATTTTAAACTGCATTCAGACTACATTAGTTCTTTCTCTGGAGGTGGATAGCATTTTTCATCATAAGTTCTTCAGAATTGTCTTGGATCATTATATTGTTGAGAATAGCTCAGTCATTCACAGTTGATCATCATACAATGTTCCTGTTATTATGTACAATGTTCTACTTGGTTCTGCTCACTTTACTTTGCATTAGTTTTCCAAGGTTTTTATGAAAGCCTTCTATCATTTCTCATAGCACAATAGTATTCCATTACAAGCATATATAAAAACTTGTTCAGATATTTCCCAACGGATGGAGGTCTCTTCAATTTCCAATTCTTTGCCACCACTAAAAGAGCTGGTATAAATAATTTTATTAATTTTCCTTTGTCTTTAATATCTTTGGGTTACAGAACCAGTAGTGGACAGTTTTATAACCCTTTAGGCATAGTTGCAAATTGCTCCTGAGAATGGTTGGATCAGTTCACAATACCACATGTAGTGCATTAATGTCCTTATTTTTTCCACCAACCCTCCAACATTTGTCATTTCTGTTTTCTGTCATATTAGCCAATTTGATAAGCAGAAGGTGATACTGCAGAGTTGTTTTAATTTACATATCTCTAATTAATAGTAATTTAGAGCATTTTTATATGACTAGAGATAGCTTTTATTCTTCCTAAAATAAATTGTATCCTTTGACCATTTATCAATAGGAGAATAATTTGCATCCTTATAAATTTGATTCGGTTCTCTATATATTTGAGAAATTAAGCCTTTATCAGATAAATATGTTATAAATCCACTCCTCCCTAAGTTCTTGCTTTCCTTCTCTTTTTGGTTGCATTAGTTTTGTTTGTCAAAAACTTTAATTTCTTATAGTCAAAATTATTCATTTTATATCTAAAAATATTATCTATATTGTTTGGTCATAAATTCTTCCCTTATTCATAGATCTGAATTTTTTATAGCCTGCTTGCTTTTTTTTGGCTTGCTACCCTAATTTGCATACATTACCACTTTTTATGTCTTTTTTGTCTATGTTATATGTCTATAATGTCTAAATCACATACCCAGTTTGAACTTATTTCTGTAAATGGTGTGAAGTTTTGGCCTATATTTAATTTCTGTGAAACTACTTTCTAGTTTTCCCAGAAATTTTTGTCCAATGGTGATTTCTTGTCCCCAGTGCTTGGATCTTTGGGTTTGTCAGACATTAAATTATCATGGTAACTTTACTATAGTCTATTAAGCAATTAATCCCTTCCATTGATCCCCCATTCTATTTCTTAGCCAGTACTGTATTGTTTTAATGAGATCTGGTCTCCTTCTAAGTTATCTTCCTTCACATTTTTTTCCATTGATTCCCTTGTTATTCTTGAATTATGTTCTTCCAGACAAATTTTGTTATTATTTTTTCTATCTCTATAAAATATTTTTGGTTTATTTAATTAGTACAACACTGAATAAATAAATCCATTTAGGTAGAATTGTAATTATTATTATATTGGCTTGGCCTACTCCAAGCAATTAATATTTCTCTGTTGTTTTAGTTTAGCTTTATTTGTGTGAAAAATATTTTGTAATTTTGTTCATGCAATTCTTTAATTTGTAGTGGAAGGCAGACTCCTAAGTGTTTTATATTGTCTACAGTTATTTAAAATATAATTTCTCTTTTCATTTTTTCTGATGGACTGTGTTAATATATAGAAATGCTAAAGATTTATGTGGGTTTATTTGATATCATTTCAGCTTTACTGAAGATTGTTAATTTTTTCAACTAATTTTTTAGTTGATTCTACAAGTATACCAACATATCATCTGCAAAGAGTGACAGTTTTGTCTTCTCATTGCATATTCTAATTCTTTCAATTTCACTTTCAGTTCTTACTGCTATACCTAGAACTTCTGGAAAAAATTTGGATAATTTTGGTACTCCTTGCTTCACCCTTGATCTTGTTGGGAGAGTTTCTAGCATATTCTCATTACAGATAATGCTTGCTGATGATTTTAGATAGATACTTATCATTTTATGGAAAACTCAATTAATTCTTTTATTTTTTAGAGCAATAGGAATGAATGCTGTATTTTGTCAAAATCTATTTCTGAATCTATTGTGATAATCATATGATTTTTGTGGTATATTTTTGTTATTGATTGGTCCATTTTGCTGACAGTTTTCCTAACATTGAACCAGCCCTGCATTTTCAGCCTAAGTCCCATCTGGTCATAGGGTATGATTTTTGTTATATATTGCTGTAATCTCCTTCCTAGTATTTATTTATATTTTTGCATCAATATTCCTTAGAGAAACTGATCTATAGTTTTCTTTCTCTGTTTTTAGTCTTCCTCCCAATAAAATATGAACTCCATGAGGGCAAAGTGCGTTTCTGTTTTCTGTTTGTGTCCCCAGATTTGAGCTAAATTGAATTAAAGCACTGCTTTGAAAATCAGAAGGGCTTCCTTCTAGGCTGTATTTTCCATTGTTTCTTTGTATGACCTTAAGCAAGTCACGTCCCCATTGGATTCTCTTCTTCAATGTAAAACAAAAGTGATTTCCACCACCTATTCCTACTCTAGCACTGTTAGATTAAAATACCTTTCGATCATCTTCTTGTCTTTCATAGCACCTTCTCTTTTCTGATTCAAAAGCTAAGCTCTGTGGGCCAGCATACTTTGCAGTGCCTAACAAGGCAGACATGTGGCTATTAACCATAGACCGTGCATCAAGTTCAATTATATTCGACAAATACAAAGTAGTAGTGCTTTACCTTTCTTGTCAGACAGAATACCTGGCGGTCTTGACAAGAGGACTTTCCAGTAGAAATGGGATTGTGAGAGCCTGACTAAAAATCCCTTCCTAAATGGACTGTATATGAAAACACTGACAATACCTTTCAGAAATCTCTTATTAGACTCTGTGGGTTTCTTAGCTAATTCTCTACTCTTTCAAAGAAAGATAAATTACCAATCCAAATTCCTTCCCTGGAGGCTTTCCATTTGTACTGATCACCTTGTCCCATCACCCTTGCAGTATCCTCACTCATAAATCCTCTTTGTTGCTGAAGAAAACACTTTTGGGTTACTGGGACTCAGTAAGCTTAATTATTTCCCTTCCTTATGAGGAAAAGTAGACATCTTTTCCATGAAGTCTCTCCCATTGCTCCAGTCATAAATGCACTTTTTTTGCTCAGATCTCTCCCTAGTCCTTTGTTTATACCTCTCCTGTGCACTTTGGTTTTATAAGATTTAGAGACCATAGACACTATTGAGATTAATATTTAGTCCCACTTTCTCATTTGAAAGATGGGCCAGAGAGAGAACATCAACTTAATGTCATATATTTTAGCTGGGACAAATCTTAGAGGTCATCAAGTCCAGACTCCTCACTTAATACATGAGGAAACTAAAGCCTAGAGAGGTTAAATGATTTGCTCATGATTACATAGGGAGTAAGTGGTACAGCCAAGAAGCCAGTATTCTTTTCACTACACTATGATCATTTTCTGCACATGCGTAGCTAATTACCTTAATTTATGTGAAAAACTTAGATTTTCCTCTATTATTTTCATCTTTTTAGCTTTGGTCAGCTACTCCAGACTCTTTAGGTCTCTTTAGATCCTTCTTCTGTCATTTCCTGGATCAACTATCCCTCCCAGCCTTGAGTCATATGCATTTTTATTAGCTTGTCATCAATGTCCCCAACTAAGTCATTCATAGCAATGACAAGGATAGATCTGTGTATCACTTCCCTAAAGACAGCCCTCCAAGTTGACCCCATTCCATAACTCTCCATTTTCTAGGGTTGGGAATTTAATCAACTTCTTTAAACTGGTTTCTGACTTAGTGGTATTTACATGTAAATTTAATTTTTATAGATTACATGTCAGTGCAACTTCTTAATATTCATTTTCTGATATTTTTCCAATTATGTGTAATAACTTTCCACATAATTTTTCCAAAGTTATATGTTCCAAATAGTTTCCCTCCCTTCTTTCTTATACCCTCCAGGAGCTGACAAGCAATTCAATCTGAATTATACATATTTTCTGATTTTTTGCAATCCATGTTCTCTTTCCCTCCTACTTTTCAACTCTCTAAAAAGCCAGGTTAAATATATAGGTTATAAATATTTTAGCATATAATACATATTTCCATGTTTGTCATATTGTGAAAAAATATACATATTTCTTATATTATTCCAGAGAAAAAATTCATAGAGAAAATAAAGCAAAGATTAAAAAATAAAGTACATTTCAATTTGCATTCAGACTCAGTCTGTTCCTTCTGTCATGATGGTTATCCATTTTTTGTCATCTTTCAGAGTTATCTTGGATCCTTGCTCTGTGGATAATAGCTAAGTCATTCACAGTTGATCATCATCTGTTATTGTTTGTACTGTTGGTACAATGTTCTCCTGTTTCTATTCACTTTACTTTGCATCACTACATATAAGTCTTTCCAGGATTTTTGGTGATCATCTTTTTTGTTATTTTTTATGGCACAAAAGTATTTTATTACAAGTATATACCAAAACTTGTTTAGCCATTTCCCAACTGATAGATGTTCCTTCAGTTTCCAATTCTCTGCCACCACAAAAATATTTGTATGGGTAGGTCCTTTTTTCTGTCTTTAAGCTCTTGGTGATATAGGCCTAGTAGTGGTATTGCTGGGTCAAAAGGTATATACAATTTCATGACACTTTGGGCATGGTTCCATATTGCTCTCCAGAATAGTTACATCAGTTTGCAGCTCTTACTCTTGTAAGTAATTAATTATAGCACATAGTGTCCTGAATAAGCTAGTTCTTCTAGTCCATTAATATTGACCAGCTATGCCCATTAGAAGAGGGACTCTTTGGAAGAGGTGGCTCATTCACTGAACAAGTATTTCATTAAACTCCTAGTATTTGCACAGCACCTTGTAAAAGCTAAGGAAGAAGAAAAGATCTGTAAAGCACTGTCTGTGCTCTCAAGGGTTGGTTTATAACCTAGCTAGGGCAGAAGAAATTGTAGAAGTAAAAGAGTTCCTCCCTTATGTGTCAGGGAACAAAACCACTTGGTGAGGGAGCATCTTGAGCTACTCAGGAAGAGGCGTATCAAAAGTCTAGACTATTAGAGTGGGAAGAGCTTTATCCTTGTTCAGTCCAATCCCCCAATTTGACAAAGAAAGAAATGGAAGCAAGAGAACTGATGTAACTTTCAAACTCACACTACTAGTTAAAGTCAAAATGAATACATAAGTCTTTGTAAATCTTATTCTGAGCTCTTTATTACTGTTCTATGTTGGATTATATTTTAACATGAGTTAGTTATAGTACCGAGACCAAGTTATGTTCTCTCTGTGATTCAATACAAAATTAGGAATGAAATCAGTGGTACCAAAATTGTTATTGGAAAGAAAACATACATACAGATATATAATATTTATGTATGTATGTGTATATATATACATATATATGTACATATATATATATATATATATATATCAGTGATTCTCAAACTGGGTGCTACAGGAGGGCGGTGATGACCACAGGTGCATTTATCTTTCCTATTAATTGCTATTAAAATTTAAAAAAATAATTTCCAGGGGGCTAAGTAATATTTTTTCTGGAAAGACAGTGATAGGCCAAAAAAGTTTGGGAACCACTAATGTATATGAAGAGAAAGAGACAGAGAGAAAGAGAAAGAGAGGCAGAGACAGAGATATGTCTTTTGGCAGACCTTCTTAGGATTCTCATTTTTAGGTGGCAGGAAACAGATTACTGATCCTTCAAGGAACTCTGGGATGAAATACTGACAGGTAGGAAGAACACCAAGAGACAATAGTGCCACAGAAACAAGGTAAGGAAAGAGTATCCAAAGGGAAGGAAGACAAGATCAAAATTTACAGAGACATCAGCTCGGGTGAGGACTGAAAATGCCACTGAATTCTTCAGTTAAGAAATAATTAGTCACTTATAAAGTAATCATTAATCCCATGTAAAGAGCAGTTTCAGGTGAGTGATTCCATCAGGAACCAGATTACAAAGGGTCCAGAATTGAGTAGGAAGTGAAGTGGAAACAAGCAAAGAAAACATTTTCTAGGAGGTTTTGTAATGAAGGGAAGAAGAGCTTTAAGAAGATAGCTTGATATATCATATTAATCATGTTAACAATAGTAGTAATACTAGCATGTTTCAGGCATATTAAGATGATAAAACACCACACTATCACATTGGATCTTCACACAACCTATTTTACAAATATGGAAGCAGGATAAGATGAGTTAAGTGAGTTGCCCAGGATCTCAAAGCTCGTGAGAATCTGAAACAGGATTAGAACTCAAATCTTTCTCACCCCACGTCCAGTATCCTTGACCACTGTGCTCCCTGATTGCCTCATATTGTGATACTGGAAATTTGGGAGTCCTTGAACTAATTTTGAGGTCCCTGATCTAACTTCCTGTGTACATTTAGATCTCTTTCAAACTACATTTCCCATGATTCCTGGCTTACGTAAATTACGTACACAATTACCTAATATCATAAAAAGGGAAGGTTAGATAAATGAAGCCATGTGCCTATTGAGTTATTTTAAAGGGACCCGCCATTTACCTATTTCTCCCATCCTTGTTACTGCTCCGCAATCACAGAGAGAGAGAGAGAGAGAGAGAGAGAGAGAGAGAGAGAGAGAGAGAGAGAGAGAGAGGATCAGGAGGAACAGGTAAATGGCGGGTCTCTTTAAAATAACTCAACTGGCACGAGGCTTCATTTTTCTAAATGGTTTTCAATAAACCCTTTGAAACCATGATATTTTTAATTTTATAACTATATTTATTTTATTTCTTACAATATACCTGTACGCTCATACACACACATTCACAACAATATATAAAGTTCAGTTTTGATTAAAACAGTACCAAAACTTTTGCAACACCCTGTATGTGTGTATTTGTATATATGTGTGTATCCATTTATCTGTCCGTCTATCCATCTCTTTATCTATCTAACATTCTATTTTAAAATGACCATCCTTTCTTTACCCGACTTCTGCCACCTTTTTAATGTGTATTCTTGGGCAAGTAATTCTCCTCTTGGGTTTTATTTTGTCATATGAACTATGAGGGATACTAAATCATCTCTAGGTTCCTTCCAGCTTTAAAAGTCTATGATTCTAATGTTCTGCTTAAGGTACTGAAGGACCTGGAATATTATTGGATTAAAGGAGCATTATGTGTGCCACCTCACCTATATCTGTTCTCAGTTCAGAAGTAGAAGTTAGAGAATTACTATTAACCTGTAATTGGTACCTAATTGATTTTTGACGTGTGTATCCAAGCTTACAAGTCCTCATTTAAAAATGAATTTGCTGCTTTAGCCACAACACCATGCATGGGCAGTTACACATTTCATCTTTTAAAAAACAGTAAATAAAACTTACATGTCACCCTCCATTTTTACCTATCCTGGTCCCCAGTGTGGAGTCTGTTTAATTTCAGGTCAGTTGACTAGTGGACATAATCGCCTAGCAGTGAGAACACCCAATATCCCGTTGGTACTGCTACTTCTTAGAGTCCTCAATGGAGAGTTCTCAGACCTGAAGTCACTTTGGAGTTGTTTTAATGAGGTAGCATTTGCTAAAGCATGACAGACAGAAATAATAAGTTACCATTTATGAGGAAAACCTCAGAACTGGAGCTGGAGCAGGCAGACAGCCAACAGAAATTGTTCCGTGGATGAAATATTTCCTAAAAATAGCTCTCCCAGCTCAGCCTAATGCAATTAAAGTTAGTGATGTACATAATATGAAAACTGGGAGCTCTTTCTGCTAATAACCACTGTGTAACTGAGGCAATCCATTTCGTTAATTTAATATACACTTTCATAGTCCCCTGATAATAGATGTATAATTAAAATGATATGCTTTGATAGGCTATTCTTTCTGAAATGAAACTTTGTAAGTTCAGGTCTTGAAAAAATATATTTTTTTCTGTAATTATTATTCAGCATACATTTGTTTTTGGTTCTCCCTTCTTCTTTTTCCCTCTATTCCCAACAAATTAAAATACTTCTTGAAATTCTAAACCACCTGACATTTATATTGATAAAGTTCTGCCCTGGGATTGCTGGGACAATGGGGTTGTGGAAAGGTGAGCTATCAAGAGACCAAGAGGTGATTGCTGAAGGAGGGCTATTTCTAAATTGAATTTGAATTCATTTAAGATTTGTACTCACTTATTTCCAAAGGGACTTTAAGTGACTTTCAGATTAAAACGTTGCAGTAGACATTTCAATGTACAAAAAGAACAGAGTTCTTGGGGAAGAGGACAGTGTAAAGAAATAGACTCTTGACATTGTAAACTGGGTCAATTGAATATTTTGTCTTCTTTTGTGATTATTTTCTGTTTAAATTGAGTTCTTGCCCAAGAACAGAGCAATATAGCTCTATGGAAAGAGTGCTGGACTTGTAATTGAAACACCCAGTTCTTCTACTTACTAACTGAATGACTCTGGGCCTCAGTTTCCTCATTTTCAAGATAAGATGATCTTTTCATGTTCATTTTAGCTTTAAATCTATTATCCTATGATGCAATAGCTCCCAGAGTCTCCTATTTATTCAACAATTATTAATCAGTCATTCACTATATGAGGGTAGTTTTCAGTCATTTAATAGATAACTTTAAATGGCAGGCCAAGGAGTTTATATTTTAGCTAGAGAAAATAGGGAATCACAAATGATTTTTTTTTTTTAGTATGAAAATGATATAGACACTCCTGCCTTGGTCCTTTCTTGTTTTGGGTTAGATCTCTGATTTCATCAGTTCTTGAGAAATTCTTTCTACCAAAGCAGATCTGTGCCTATTCTGTATTCAAGTCTTAAAGAATGACCTAAGGGCAATGGAAAAGTAAATAACTTGCCAAATGTTATAAGGTCAGTATGTGGCAGACAAAGGACTTGAACTCAGATCTTCCTGATCTCTTTGGTTGCCCCTTAAACACTTTACTACTTTACCTCTTATAAGATTATTTTGGCAGCCAATTGAAGGCCCCCAACATGTCACTAAAACTGTCTCTCCAAAATTACCAATGATCTCTTACTTGCCCAATCTAATGGCATTTTCTCAATACTCATTCTCCTCAACCTCTCCATATTTTTTCAATTAACTCTCCAATTTATTAAGACTATAACAAATTCTGCAAAGAAACATTTCTTTTTTGTCATTGTATTTTATTTTTTTAGAATATTTTCCATGGTTACATGATTAATGTTCTTCCCCTCTTCCCCACCCCACCCCCATAGCCGAAGCACAATTCCACTGGATTTTACATGTATCATTGATCAAGACCTATTTACATATTATTGATAGTTACACTGTGGTGATCATTTTAGCATCTACATCCCTAGTCATATCCCCATGTGTTCAAGCAGTTGTTTTTCTTCTGTGTTTCTCCTCCCACAGTTTTTCCTCTGAATGTGGATAGCATCCTTTTTCATAAGTCTCTCAGAATTGTTCTGGATCATCTCCATATTTTTTGATACTGTCAATCACTTTCTTAATATTCTCTTCTTTTTAAGTTTTCTGGATATCACTCTCTCCTGGATCTCCTATTAATATGGCTCACAATTTAGGTGTCATCTTCACTATATATCACCACCCAATATGTTGCCAAAATCTGTCAATTTTATCTTTGCTATATTTCTCTAATATGCTCCCATTTCTCCTCTCATAGTTATCACTTTGGTACAGGTCTTCATCACCTCACACTTGGATTATTATATTAGTCTAGTTTTGGTTCTCTTTGCCTCAAGTCTCTCCCCACTCCAAATCCATCTTCTATTCAGTCACCAAAGTGATTTTCCTACTGTGCAAGTTTGACTATGTCACAGGCACCACTCCTTCAGTAAACTCCTATGCATCCCTATCACCTCTAAGATAGAATAAGAAATCCTCCGTCTAAAATTTAAAGTATTTCATCACCTTACTCCCTACTTTCTTTCCATTATTTTAATACCTTATTCCCTGCTCTGTGCACTTTTTGATTCAGTAAGAATGACCTCCTGGCCTATTCCACAAATATTACATCCCAACTCCATGCCTGAAATGCTTTCCCTACTGGCTTCCTTCGCTTCCTTTAGATCCTAAGTAAAATCCCATTCTTTACAGGGAGAGTTTTATGACCCTTCTTATTTATAGGACCATTCTTCCTTTATTTATTTCCTATTTTATATAGTTTTTTCTACATATTTGTTAACTTTTTTATTGATCTATTACATGGTGAGCTCCACAGAGCAGGGACTGTCTTTTATTTCTTTTCATATCCCCAGAAATTAGCACAGTGCCTGGAACATAGTAAGTGCTTACTAAATGTTTATTGACTAACTGACTGACTTATTAGAGAGGAGAGTGATTATACATTCAAGGAAACCAATTTGGAGTCTATAACAATAGTTGATTCAAGAATGGCTGAGTGCTTCAACTAAAGTGGTAGCCATGTGACTGGAGAAAGGAAGACAAGTACCAGAGATATTTTAATGGTAGAATTGACAAGATTTGGCAGATGATTGGATATAGGAGATGAGAATAGGAGAAGCTTCCTGAGATTTCAAACTTGAGTAACTCAAAGGAAGATGGTGAGTTGAACAAAAATAGGTAAGTTTAGAGGAAGAACAAGTTTGAAGAAGAAGATAATATTGTTTTGAATATTCTGAGTTTGAGATTCCTTTGGTACATTTATTTTGGTAGTCAATTGAAGTTCAGGAAATTGATTAGAGTTGGATATATTGATTTTTAAGTCATTTGCATGCAGATTATAGGTAAGATTATGTTAACAAAATAACTTAGATTAAAAGAACAAAAAATGAGATAGACCTACATTGACCTTCATGCTTAATATGCCTATAGAAATATCCTGTATTAACAGAGTAGCTTAAGGAAGAAATTCAAAGAGAAAGAAGCCAGGAGAGAGCAGAATCACAGAAACCAAGGAAGCAAAAAGGTTTCAGGAAGGTAATCTATTTGACAGTGTCATAAGCTGCAGATAAGTCAGGTAGAATGAGGTCTCTTAGGGTTCAAATAGTAACCTTGAGAGTCCAGGTTTTAGTACTCTTGCTCATCAATCCCAGGCAGTGACTTTCCCATTTCTACTATCCAATGGATATCAATTTTCTTCTTACCAAGTAACACTAAATTGCCACAGCAAAAAAATACTAAACATATACACCCTCAAAAGTTTGGTGTAGGCTAACTCAGAGTTATACCTAGTCCAAGGGGAGAGGGCTGTAAATTTATGCTGATTAACTTACATTGCTACAGGGGTATGAAACACCAACTTTTTAATAGGATTATATGAAAGGGTCAATGAATTTAGCTATTAAGCAATCTCAGGCAATGGGTCTAACTATTCTGGAAACCTATCTATAATTATGCTAAGATAATGTCTAAAATATTCACACCTTCTGATGGAGAGGTCCATTGTTATACACATTCTCCAGAGAGCTAAAAAACAGAAAGGTTCAATATAAACCAAAATATTTAGAGTAATATTTATTGTAGTAGCAAAATACTGGAAACAAATTAGCTACTCCATGATTGGAGAACAGCCAAATTGTGGCCCATGATTGTAATGGAATATTACTGTGATAAACCATAATATTGAAAAGAAACAATGAATATGAAGAATACTTGGAGACATGGGAAAACATCAACTGATGGGAATGAGCAGAAATAGGAAAACAATTTACAGAATGACTGCATCTGTAAGTAGAACAAAACAACATGTACAACAGAAACAATTCAAAACAACAATGCATAATTATAATTGTGAAACTTAAAAGGAAGGCAAGATTTGAAAAAGCATCTTTCTTTGCAAATTTGGGGTGGGGGGGAGTTTAGAGATGGAATCTAGAATATACTGGATTCAGTCTGTGAGTCTGATAGTTTTGTTGAACTGTTTCCTCCTTCACTCCTTTGTAAAATTCTTTAATAGAGTGGACAACTTTCAGGATGGGGAAGGGGCAGGGAAATGTATTGGGATGTGAAAGTGATCTAAAAAGAATCTCTTTTTTTTCCCTAAAAAGATCATTGTAAACCTTGTTGTGGCAATTTTACCTGAGTGTTTCAGTAAAAAGACAGATTTTAAAGGTTTAAGAATTCAATGATGGGTAAAGAAGTGGAAGCAATGAGTATAAAAACCTTCTTTTTAGGAGCTTGACTATGAAAGGCCATATGGAAATAGCCTGAGGATATATAGATAGTAGGGTGAAATTAAGTTTATTTTTTTAAAGATAGGATACACCTGGAAGTGTTTAGGTAATGCTGAAGGAGCCAGTAGATAAGAAGGGATTAAAGATGGGGAATGGAGAGTGTTGATCAAAGAGTCATGCCCCTAGAAGAGGTAGGAAGGAATGGGATCAAAGGCAAAATTACAAGTGTAGCCCTCTGTAAGGGGTGGATCACCTCTTAGACACTGGAGCAAGTGAAGACAGCAGTGGAGATTATTCGGAGGGGTTTTGAAATATGGTCTATGGAAAAAGAGGGAGTTCAAAGCAGTCTCTATTTGCTCAGTAAAGCAGGTGAGATCTTAACCTTAGATTAAAGAAAAAAAAGGTAGAAAATGAATTTGAGAACAAATTTTTGCAACAGCTACTTTTGGGTGTATGACAGAGAGTTAATAAATGGGTAATAAGAGGATTGAAA
The DNA here is from genome assembly GCF_016433145.1 of Gracilinanus agilis. Lineage (NCBI taxonomy): Eukaryota > Metazoa > Chordata > Mammalia > Didelphimorphia > Didelphidae > Gracilinanus > Gracilinanus agilis. The sequence continues at coordinate 207,002,494 of NC_058131.1, read as the reverse complement.
TACAGCAGTGAGAACACATCTGATATTATATGACACAAATTTATAGTGGTTCTATCTAGAACAATTGTGTTGTTTTTTTCCAGTAGTATTCAGTAGCATTCAAGTAGGAGCAGGGAAGGTAGAACTGTAAGACATGGAGGTGCCAAAGAGAATGAAAGGGACAGTGACTAAGTAACAAACTAAGACAAAAGAGACAAGGGATTCAAAGGTAAAAAGGAGTGTTCTACTGGACTGTGTACTACTGGATCAAGACTGTGAGGTCAGACCACTCTGATGATGATTTAGAGAAACAGAAGACTGGGAAATAAGGGGACTGGAAGGATGAGAAATACATTTGAGAAGAGTAGGCAAAGAAGTTGAAAAACTGAAGGTGATAATCAGAGGGGAATTTCAGAGCCCAGGATCATGAAGGTAGAATAGTTGTGAGTCATGAGGAAATCAAAGGTATGACCATCCCGGTGGGTGCTTGAGTTGGAAAAACTATATAGGGACTTCATTCATTAAATGAGAGATAGAATTGTTTGAGAGAACACTGGTATATATACTGAGCTTCTAGAATATAAGGACAGGGATTTGGAAGTGGAAAAGAAAACTAAGCCAGATATTTAACTCATCCAGGAATGAATAATTGTGAATAACCAGAACCTACTAGATGAATGAATTTTGTGAGAAGGGTTAGAGAGAAAATGAAGGCTGGGGAGTCATGTTTATAGCTTGCTAATCTCTCACTATTATTACTGCTCCCAACAACTGAAGAATGTTACCGTTTCAGAAAGTATTTAATAATAAAAATGCTTTAAGATTTCCTCACTTTCATAGAATACTTGAGCATTCTTTGGGAATATGCCATTCAGTATCACCAGAATAACTGAATATTAGAACTGGAAGGAGCCCTCAACTCATCCAGATTAGTGCTTCATGTTACATATTAAAAAACTAAAGCTTTGAGTGGAAAGTGTGTCATAGAATTAATTAGTCAGAGAACACTCTCTTCTAAGGCATCCCATTCCATTTTTTGGAGAGCTCAGAAATAAGTTAGCAAAACTATTTTTTAAAAAATCAAATATTGTATAAATGAGGCTGGGTTTAGAAGAGATGGATTTTTAAAAATAGCTGACAATGTGTAATGTTGAATATTATGACCATAAAATTTTGATTAATTAACTTTGAGAAATTACTTAAAGGAGCCATGATTTCATCGTTTTAGCTTGCACCTTCTTCTGATGCAGATCAACATCTCTCCACGCTTTAGTAGACATTTTCCTGAATTACTGTGAGCAAAATCTTTAACCCCTGGTGTCCAATCCTGTGGTGCTCAACCTTTCTGAACCTGGAAAGTTTGAACCGCAGAAAACAGACATCCAGAGCGGTGATGGGTCATAACCTCTGAAAATTATTTTTCAGAAAGAAATACCAGACTTTATTAGAACATCTTTAATTTAACCTTTCCTATTTCCTTCTTCTACTAAATTCTTCCTCTGACACTTCAATATGGAATGGAGTTGATTTGCCAATATGCAGAACTCAGATAGACGTGAAATCAGAGAACCTGGGATTCAAACTGGACTCTGACATGATCATTTTCCTTATTTGTAAAATGAATATGAAATTTCTACTATTACTCTTCCCTCTCTCTCTAAAATTTGTTTAATAGGGGTTGCTGGGGATGTAAGAAAGAAAGAAGTACATGAAAGCAGAGATGCATGAAATGCAGCCTACTTTCCTTTTCTCACATTCAACAGTCAAATTGATTGATTCACCAAAAAAGATTATTCTAAAATATAGAACAAATGATTAAGATGATGCTAGGTATAATTAAAACTCTACTTCTGAAAGTCTATTCATTTAGTTCATTTCAAATCCACAAACATTTATTAAATGCCTACTAATTACATGCCAGGCAGTGTGTAAGACACACAGAGAAATAGTTTTCATCTTTGAAGAGATTACATTCTACTGGAGGTTCAGAATATATATACAAGTAATCAAACATAAATTCATTCATTATAAAACATTACTGCTAATTATGTGGCTATTATAAATCATATCTAATGCGGTTTTCTATGATAAAATGAACAGTCCATTTTGTTCTTTCATATCAGAAACATGCACTTCTTATAATAGAATTTAGATACACATATATGTGAAATCTCATATAAACATATCTATGTACATATACATGAATACATACATATATGTAACTATACGTATATGTATATATGTGTACATACATTCCCTAAGAACTTAACTTTTCTTTGGTTTTTTTCATTTAAAATGATCTCACATTATCCTAGCTTTCTTTACTGATAGATAAGTTTTTAAAAAAATAACTTATTCAAGGTAGAAAGGTTTTTTTTCGATTGAAAAATAATTTCAAACCTCCTAAATTCACATAAGAAATGCCATTTGTTAGATTATTCCCTTTTCTTTAATAAAAAGCATAATTGGCCTATTTGACAGAGGTGTTTTCACGCAATAGCATTATTTATGATGCACGTATTCCATTCATAATTGTTGCTAGGAAAGATTATCTATTATTCCAATGAAGAGGTTCTTTGACATAATTTGCAAGTTATGTGACTTTTCTTTCATTATTGGTTGTCCATTGCATGTAATCCAAGAATAATGAACCTAGAAAGGCCCTGAGAGATTATCTAATGTAGTGGTTCCTCACCTCTTGTCAACTCTCAGTAAGTTTTCACAACTGACAAATGTCGAGTACCAAAGAGACAACACAGTATATTAGGAAGGGCATTGGAACAAGGAGGAACTTTGAAGAAACAAAAGGAATAAATGAATTATAGGGCAGGAGGAGAAGCTGGACAGTCAAATGACAAAAGTAAGAGATGGAAATCTTAGAAATCATCTACTCTAATATCTTCACTTTGATGATGTCATAGATCCATTTGAATAGAGTTAAATTGAGTTGAAACATAAGTCGAGATCTAGGTATGATTCTTGGTTCTGATGTATGCTCATTGAAATCTATAAAATAGAGATGATAATGATAATATTTTCAGCTTGAATGGTTTGTTGTGAAAAAAAGTAATATGTGTTTCAAATTTCTTGGTAAATATGAGTTATTCTTTAAAATGATGAACTGAAAAAACCCAACTCTAAAGATTCTTCATCTTCCTGATGAAGCAATGTTTTTCAATAATTTTATTTCATTTATTTATTTTGCTTGTTTATTTGCTCAAGGCACACCAATCCCTGAACATCAGCTCCCAAAGGCACAGAAGTCAGAATACTAAAACAATACGGTTGAAACAGCTTTTCTCACTGCATCCAATTATATCCTTCCATCCTCTACTCCTCTGTAAACTCCAGTGGCTCCCTATTATATCTAAGATTAAATACAATGTTCTTTGGCATTTGAAGGTCTTCATGAACTAGTTTCTTCCTGATTCCCTGACTTCAGGTTTATTATACTTACTCTTCATGCCCTTCTACACTTAAATCATACATTCCTATCTTCTTAGACTTTACTCCCTACCGTGTATCCCATAGTCTAGATATATTAGCCTACTTGTATTTTGCCCAAAGAGTACTGCATTTCCTAACTCTAATCTTTTTGTCCTAGCTGTTGCCCATGTGTAGAATGCTCTCCTTTGGCAAGGTTAAGATCAGCTGTTTCTTCCTATTTCAAATTTAAGAAGTCTAGCTCCTAGGAATGGAGAGAGGAAAGGGTATTCTTATAGTAAAGAAATGCTTTGGGGTAGGAGTTTGTAAGAAGATTTAAATTCCTCTCAACTACCCAAAATGAAAACTCTCTAAGTATAATGTTATAGATGGAAGGGACATTTCAGATCACTTAAAATAACTGCTTGGGCAGCTAGGTGGAATAATGGATAAAGTGCCAGTCCTGGAATCAGGAAAACTGATCTTCCTGAGTTCAAATCTAGTTGAGGACACATACTAGCTGTGTGATCCATGGGCAAATCAATTAACCCTGCCTCAGTTTCTTCATTTGTAAAATAAGCTTTGAGGAAGAAATCATAAACCATTTCAGTATCTTTTCTAAGAAAAACCCAAGCAGAATCATGAAGAGTTGGACACAACCAAAACAACTGAACAACAATAATAAAATTCCATCATTTTATAGCAGAGAAAACAAATCCTTTGTGGTAATGTTAGAAAAGGATTCAGAACCTAAGTCTTTGAAATCCCTGGCCATCATTTAGGAGATGAGGTGGATATGTGAGTAGCTACACAAACATGCTTATTACTCTAGTTCAGGGCCTCAGCCAAAAGCCTTGTGATCGACATCTTTGACAAGTTGTTTCTTCACTCTAATCTATTCTACAAACAAATACCACATTTGGAATACTGATATTTCAAAAGCACGAGTCTCACATTTTTACTTCTTTGCCTTTTGTCTAGCGGAACAAATGCAAATTCCTCTGTTTTTCATCAAAAGCTCCTTTTTCCTTACTTGAACATGTGTCTAACCTCTATCTATCTAACTATCTATCTATCTACATATATATATATATACATTATGCATATATATATACTTATGAATATGTGTATATAGGCATGAATACACATCTCTTTATCTATCTCTCAGCTAGTAACAAAGAGGGGTAACTAAATGGTACAATGGATAGGATAGTAGAGCTGGAGTGAGGAAGACTTAAGTTCAAATCCAGACTCAGACACTTACTGTGTGATACTGTTCAAATCACTTAACTGTTGTTTGCCTCAATTTCTTCATCTGTAAAGTAGGATTCATAATAGCAGCTGTCTCCCAGAGTTGTACATTTTTCTCAGACATTTATTTAAGTGTATTTTTCTCTTTGTATCCCCAGCTCTTAACACAATGCTGCAAACATAGTGGGCTTATTATAAATCTTTGCTTATTGATTGAATGAATTATGAGAGAATAGGGTGGCAAAAATTTATCTGAAACAAGCAAAAATAAAATAAAGTGATTTGAGGTGAATGCAAATGTTTTGTGTGAACTATGATGGTTGGGACCGTAATATGAAACAAGACACATACAGTTTAGTCGTTGTTCCATTTTTATTTCATGACTATTGACTTTTAATTGAGTATCATTTGCCAGATTAGTGGATACTCCAATGTTTCCATTTGATTTTTTCTTTGCCTTTTCATCAAAATCTCTGTGTGAATCATATTCAATGAATGCAATTTACTTCCCAGATAAACAAAGGAAATAAAACAGGAAATTCTGAGATTCAAGAGGAACCAATTTTAGTGAAATTTTAGTAGGTGGTTTTTTTTTTTAATTCAGAGACTTCATAGTTGGTGATTCAAATTTGGAATATTTGACACTGAATGGCAAAGTTCAATATGTAATATTGGTCTTACGGGAAAAATACATGAAAAATCTTTAGATTCAGAGCATTGAATGAACACTAAGAAGAGGGGTTTACATTATAAGCATTGAAATATGGAAGGATCTTTAGTAAAATTCATGTCTAAATTTACTGCCAAAACAGATAAATCAATCAAATAATTATAACTTATTAAGTACCTACTATGTACCAGGTCTGTTCTCTATACAAATACCACCAATGAAACAATCCCTGCTTTCAAACAGCTTACTTTCAACATATAACTATATAGAGAATAAAATTTAAAAATATAAATTGTGAATAAATATAAGGTAATTGAATTCAAGAGAGTTGTCTGGCAATAGGAGATGAGAGGATTTCAACAGACTTGTTTTAAAGGTAGTGCTTAAACCAAAAGGAAAGGAGATTATGTGAGGCACAGGTGAGTTCATTCTAGCCATGGGAAATGGCCTGGTAAAGGAATTTTACCAGAGTCAGCATATGGAAAGTCGACCCTAATAAACAAGGGAAAAAATGAGTTTGGCTGCATCACAAAGTAGGGGAAGAGGAGTAATACTCATTGACCTGGGAAAGATCAATTGATTCCAGGTTGTGAAAGACTTTAAAAATGAGTTTAATTATATTTTAGGCTAGAGGCACAGGGAGACACAAGAGTTTATTGAGTAGGGGAGTGGCAGGGTGAGTTTTTCACTTAAAGAAAGTCCTTTAGAAAGTTGTATAGAGGATGAAATAGAGTTGAGAACCTGACTCATCATTCCTTGATTTTTATCAAATGATCTCTTCCTATAAAAAATTTCCTTTCATAGCATCTTTTATTCCTGTTATTCAAAGTTCCTTGTTCAATTTTCAGTTCCCTTACTGATTCTCTGACCCCATTTGGTATTTACTTGGTAAAAAAACTGGAGTGGTCTGCCATTTCCTTCTCTAACTCATATTCAGGTGAGGAAACTGAGACAAAGAGGGTCAGTTGACTTGCTGAGGGTCAATACTAGTAAGTGTGGAGAGAGCTAGTCAGTGTCTAAGGCCAGATGAGTCACTGTGACTCAAGGTCAGACCCTCTCTATCCACACCACCACCTGGCAGCCCTATAGACTGTGTGATAGTCTTTTTCAATTCTTTGGAAACTGTTGGATCCCTTGTCTCACTGCTTGCCACACACCAAAATGATAAAAATAATTTTAATGCCATAAGCAAAAGAAAGGAAAATAGCAACTATTTTATAGCTTGGCATGTGGATCAGTTAGACAGTCATTCAATGAACATTTATGTGCCAGGTCCAGTGCTAAACTCTGGGGATAACAAAAGAAAAAGGAAAAGGTGAGTCCCTGTTCCCAAGAAGTTCCCAATATATCTAGATCACATTACCGGCAAATAAAAAGTATCTCATACTCTTTGATGAGTATTTCATTGACTTTCTATGCTGATTAAAATAAAGTATGATGTTTTATCCTAGGAGGGAAAATGCATAAGCTTTTATCATCATAGGTTTGTGGGTTTTAGACCATAGACCTTGAAATCACTTAATCCATCCAATACACTTAACAAAGTAGGAAAATGATCTTTGAGAGAGTATTTAGCCTATAGTCACATAGTTAGTAAATAGAAAAACTGAGTTTTAGACCCAAGCCTTCTACGTTCAATGTTCTTTCCACCACGCTATTTAAAATTAGTTCTTTTTTTTAAAAATCATCTACCATTTTTAATAAGCACCAGAGAAAACAGAAGGAAGACCAGAAGGAAATATAGACAAGCATGAAAGCTTTGAAATTACACTCTGAATTTATTATGTACTTTAACAAAAAAGCATAAGGAACATAATTCAGTTTCATGTACAATCCATTCTTCTGTTCTACTACATAAATGGAAGTACTTGTTTAATTTGTCATTTTCTAGGTTCAGAATTATAAGGAAAAGAAATGGTAAAATAAATAAAGCAAATCATCTCTCTTTTTTGCAATCCAAGGCCCTTGTTTTCATCCATTGCTCAGGAATCTACAAGAATTGTCTAGAATGTATTTTTTAAGAAATTTCTTCTCTGATTTTGGGAAAATTGTAGGAACTCTATTAACGATGTGCATTGCTTTGCTAACTGTACATCCCAGAGGCTCACAGCTGGCTAGAATACGCAAAATGTGCTGAGCAAGCTTGACACGTGTGCATTGCTCCCGGCAGGCTAGCCCAGTAACTTATAGTTGCTTCCTTGCTGTCTCAGCAGTCCAAGAGGGGCTATTTCACAATTGGAATTTGCATTACCATTATCTTATTACTAATCCACATCCTAAGGGTCTCCTTTAAGTCAATCTCTTCAGAAACCCCAGGTTCCTACCAACATTACCTGGAAAATATACTGTAGCCAGGAAAGAAGTACAGTTGATTATGTATTATGGAACCATTCATTCATCCAGTGGTTATTTACTGAGCACTTATTTCAGGCAAGACACTGAATTACTTGCCATATGTCTTAGTTTTAGGACATATTCCAAACAATTCTGTTTTGTCAGCATCATTATTCCATTGTGAAGAAACTGAGGCACTAACTGGGAAAGATCTAGGTCCCTGAGGACCATTATTTCACTTGTTATTACAAAATCAGTCTGTTTTCTAGATGAAAGTTATATGAAGTAGAAGTCAAAGAAGGTTTTTCCAAGATGTGCAAGAGCATTTTCTTGATGAGGTAGTTTTAAAATTATAATGTACTTTCCTCTGAGAAGGGCAGCTAGGTGGTTCAGCAGAGAAAGTGCCAAGCCTGAAACATCTCTTCATGAGTTCAAATCCAGTCTCAGACACTAGCTGTGTGAGCCTAGATAAATCTCTTAACACTGTCTGCCTCATTTCCTCATCTGTAAAATGAACTGGAAGAGGAAAAAGCAAATCATTTCAGTAGCTTTGCCAAGAAAATTCCAAATGGGGTCAGAAAGAATCAGACACAACTGAAGCAACTCAACAATGAATGATCATTAAGAGCTGAACTGAAAGGCAGAAAACACGGGTTCTAGTTCTTCAACTGGTTACCTAGATGAGGTTCAATAAATGGTAATTCACCACTTTGAGACTCAACTGTGTTCCTAGAAAAGGAGAGAGATGGAATAGATAATGATTTAGGTTGCTTCTGGGTCTGACATTCTATTGTATTGTGTACTGTATTGTCCTAAGGACCCTTTTACCACAGTCCATGTTCTAACATCAGTGGCTGTATTATTTTGTAAGGCTTCATCATAACTAATCTTTTCATCTGCTGTAGTACTTAGCACAGTTTCTAGCACACAGCAAGTGCTTAATAAGTATTTGTTGAATAATTGAACAAATTTGAATGAATGTCAAGTAAACTATATTGTAGTAGGGTGCTATTATAATTTATCATACAATAAAATCCTTGTTCCTAAAAGATGCTTATTAAATGTTTGATGAATTGAAAGTTACAACATATCATTGGGAGAATTAATTTAGGATGCTGAGAAAAGGAACTAAAATCAAATTCATGACATAAAACTTCACAAGTAGTGGAAATACTTATATATTCCTGAAACTGCACATGCTGAACTAAGACTTTTCTCTAATGAACTGTGGAGTGGGTGGTGTTAAAAACTGATGATCAAGCATGGAGGAGAATCATCACTATCACGAAACACTTATTTAACACCTCTTAGTCCAAAGGACTGTAGGATCTTTACCCAATATGGAGAATAAAGTAAGGGTTATCTCACCTGGAATTCCAAGTTTTCACTCACTCTGTGTAGCATAGGGTTGGAAGAAATATAAAACACCTATCTGCACATGTTGAGTCAGCTAAGTGACAAGGCCAAATGGAAATAGAAGCATTAAAGGCCACATATTGACTTTGAAAACCAAATATTAACATTATCTAGATTCCTTTGTATTTTTATTTGTTTTATTAAGTATGTCCCAATTACACTGTAATCTGGTAAGGGCTACCATGACCTACATCTCTGAGCTAGCCCATATGTCTAACTAAGGGTGCCGATAATGGAATTAGCAAGGATACCCTGAAAAATTTATGGACTAAATAAAGTGAAGAATGGTATGCTTCACTCTGTATTCAACCTCCATCTGTTCCTTCTATGGCAGTGAATTTCTTTTTCACCATGAGTCCCTTGGAGTTATCCTAGACCATTGCATTGCTATTAATAGTTAAGTCATTCACAGTTGATCATCTTACTCTATTGCTACTGTGTACAACATTCTGATTCTGCTCACTTCACTTTGCATTACTTCATATAAGTCTTTCCAGGTTTTTTGTGATTATCTTATTTGTCTTTTCTTATGGCACAGTAGCATTCCATTACAAAAATATTCCACAACTTTTTCGGCTATTCGGTAATTGATGAACATACTTCCAGTTTCCAGTTCTTTGTCACCACAATATGAATGACAGCAAAATATATATTATGTGATAATAGGTTTATTACCTATAGCATATTACCTGTCTTCTTGGGGAGAGGGGGCATGGTGGGGATGGAGGGAGAAATAAAAAATGAGACAAATTGTTGGGCATAGCTAATATGAGAATTTTTTTCTTGGATCAGTATGTAATAACTTATTATGTACTTATAACAAATGACATGTATTATATTATTGTTATGTTATAGCTTATATTGTTAAATACAAATAAAAATAAAGTAACTAAAAATAATATAGTCCTGAGATCTAGACTCTTTGTAGCCTGCTTAACCAGAGTGCTTGGGGTGAAAATAAATGAAATCTCTTGGAAGAATAAATAGTCACTATGATAAGTTTTTTTTAGCAAAAATATCTTGGTTCTAGTCCCAGCTCTTTGGGCAAACCAATCAACTTTTGGGAAGCATAGAGTCTTTCTTTTAAAGGAAAACCTTGAACTAGATGATTTCTAAAGTTCCTTCCCTCAACCAGCCAATCAATCAATCAACAGGCCTTTATTAAGCACCTATTATGTCAGGCTCTGTGCTAAATTCTGGATTTAAAAATTCAAAGTCTACAAGTTTATGTTATCTAATTAAGTAGGGATCTCAACCAATGCCTTGCCTTATATTTAAACAACCAATAGACCCTTCTACTTTAATCAATGACCTGTTGTCATTTCCAAATGCCTATAGGAAATGAAACAAAAATATTTTCTGCCAAAATCTACATGCTTAAAACTGAATTTATTTTCCCCCTAAATTTGATATCCTTATTTCTGTGTAAGGCAGTTTTGTTTTCCAAGTAACACATTTTTATCTTGTCACAGTGACTTTTAATTGGTTCCTCTACATTATCTCACACGTAAAATTAGTTACTAAGTCCTGTCAATTTTGCCTCTGCTGTATCTTTTATCTCAGTCCCCTTTTCACTGTTCCTACTGCCGCTGTGATATTTCATGTCCTTTTCATCTCTGACTTTTGCTATTCTGAGAGCCATTAACCAGGACTGCTTACATCCAATCCGTACATGTACTGCTGCTAGATTTATCTTTCAAGTACAAAGTTTATTCTTTTTACTCTGATGTCCTTCAATGGCTACCCATTTGCTTATATAATAAAGACAAAACTCCTAGGCTTGTCATTAAAAACCCTCTACAACCTTATTCCAAATTGCATCTATAGTCTATTACTACATCGGTCTCCTAGCTCCCACATATTCTGTATCACCTCCAGGAAACCTTCTTTGATTCCCCAAGATGAAAGGTGTTTACCCCTCATATGATCACATAGGATTGTATAACCTCATATAATCATATATTAATTTATGCATACTTTGATTTTAATTTAATTTATTTGTATATATAATACTTCAGCCTCCTCTCAGTCATAGAACCCCCCCAAAATCAACCAAAAGTCTATCATCAAAATCAAATTTCCTGATCCCTTATTATCATGAAATTTTTACCAAGCCTTAAAGACCACATTTAAATCAAAGCTAGCAAATTAACCAACAAGAAAATATCCTTCCATGGATACACAGGATATCCTCTCACTTAAAATACCATACCTCTAATGGGAAAGGCACCTGAAAATATAGGTGGCCAACAAACTTGTGAAGGAGTAGAACATGTGGTTAGGGTAACATGTGGATACGTATATGGTGGCATGTGTGGTTGGGGCAGCTCCCCCTCCAGTGCTGCAGTGATGCTGCTTCTTGTCAGTCACCACTGGCCTCATGACTGCTGAATTGTTCTCTGCTACTACATCCTGGCTCAGCATACTGTAGGCTTTCTGCTGAGCTTTGCTGGAATTTGCTGGGGTGTGGCAGCTTGTTAGCCTATCCCTGGAAAGAGAGAGCTAATGCTCTTTTAATGAATTGTCCATAACTAGCAGCCAACAAAACCTAACAGAATGCCCCCAAGATAGGATTTTCTTTGTTTTGACCACTTTTTTCCTAGATGCTAATTTAAAGTGTTGGGTCCAAAACCTCTACAAGGGTAGAAGTTAGAAAATTCCTTTTCTTATCTTCTAAACCCCTCATTATCATTCCTTGCTTCTGAATTGCATTTTGGGGATTCCCTGCAACAAACCCACAGAAATTCTGTGGAGGCTAGAATGATGGGGTTCCCTTTACTCCAATTATAGTTCTTGATTGGCATGCAAATAAATCTGGGGGCAAGAACAAATGACTCCATTCAACAAGCAGGATCATTGGAATAAATCCTGTTCCAAATTCCTGGTTCTTTCTTATATGACTACTTGTTATTTTATTCTGTTCTGCCCAATAATAACTAACATTTAATGCCAGGCACTGTGGTAAGTGCTTTAAAAATATCTCATGTGATCCTCACAACAACCTTGGGCAAGTTACTTAAAACTATTGGCCTCAATTTCCTTGTTTGTAAAATGATTTGGAGAAGAAAATAAAAAACAACTTCAGTATCTTTACCAAGAAAACCCCAAATGGGGTCATGTAGAGTAGGACAGAATTAAAAAAATATTTGAATAACAACATCCTCACACTAGGTCCTCCGTGCTCAATGATCTGCTTCTACCATGTAGCTGCTCATAGAGAGAGACAATATAAAGCTTTGTTGTTTCTCTAAATGTACATTTCTTATCTGTTGCTACCAGTCTCTAAGATCCTTAGGATCTGGGAAATTACCCTGTTTATCTTTGTATTACCAGTGAACACAAGAGATTCCATGTTTGTTGAAAGAAAGAATGAGAGTAAGCCTCATCCTCTTAAATACGTTATTAGAAACACTTATTTCTGAGACCTTGGATTACACATTGCTAAATTTTTATCTTTTTCTATTTATCTATTTTATCTATTTCTATTGTATATATTTCTTTTATCATAGAAACCTTGCATTGCCAAATCTTCTGTTGGAGGGTTGAATGAATATTTAACCTAGGTTCAATGGCAGATGAACTTCATAGATACACACTCACCCAGTGGTGAGAGTTCGGGTATTGGGGCTTGTGGTTGGGGAGGGTGTGATTCACTTCTCATTGGGGGGCAGCCTTGTCTGTTGTAGTCCAATCACACATCATCCCCCATGCTGAGGAAAGACTCCAGGATGGTTAGATCCATCTGAGGACTGAGTGACTATGATAAGATTGGAATGTAATTCACAGAGTTTGTTCAAAACAAAACTAGAAGCAAATATATATATAGGTGCGTGTGTATGAACACTATAGAAAGAGAGTCTGAGACAGGGGAAAGAATGTTGGATCTGAAGCACAAAGACTTACATTCAAATCCTGACATTGTTGCTAGCTTTTTTGTAAGAGTTGGGACATGTCACTTCCTCTCTGGAAGGCCTCAATTGCCTCAATGATAAAATGAGAATGATGGACTGAACTTGAGAACAGTACATTTCTTTCCAGATGTGAGTCTATGATTTAATAAACTTTTTTTAACAAATTATTTATTTATTTATTTGTTTCTATTAAGGAGCCCAAACCACTAGTCCAACTATCAATAATATGGAATTAGATATTAATCAATGATATGTGTAAACCCAGTGGAATTGTGCTTTGGCTAAGAGCAGCTAAGGAAGTTTTGGGGAGAAGGAAAGAACATAAAACATGTAACTATGGGAAAATATTCAAAAGAAAAATTAAAAGAAAAAAAGAAACCATAACCAAAACCTTCTGTCTTAGTATCAATTCTAAGACAGCATATCAGCAAAGGGCTAGGCATTTGGGGTTAAGTGACTTGCCCAGGGTCACACAACCAAGAAGTATCTGAATTCAAGTATTTGAATCTAGGTATTCCCAATTCCAGACCTAGCACTATATCCACTATGCTACCTAGCTACTCCTGAAACAAAACATTTATGCTTTACATATGTATTGGCAAACTCATATAAATAGTATACATTGATTTATATTTCTAATAAGTGGAATTATTTATATCTATGTAGGCAGGTAAAATGGTACAGTGGACAGAACACTCAGGGCTTAGAGTCAGAAAAAACCTGAATTAAAATCTAAACTCAGACACTTACTAACTGGATGACCCAGTGAAAGTCACTTAACTTCTGTACTTTAATTTCCTTGTCTCTAAAATAAGAATGATAAGAGTGCTTACCTCTAAGACTGTGGAGTTAAAAATGAAATAACATTTGTAAAGCATTTGGCAAACACTAATGTGTAATATTAATTCAGTTATTATTATTTAGAAAAAATTAGTTCTTGGTTTTAGACCCAATTTTAATTCCAAACGCATTTATCCCTTTGTAAATGTGCTAACATTTGGACACTTTAATACAAAGACTATAGGATCACTTGTTTCTGTGTACCTCTTCTTTTGCTTTGGGCTTCCCGTTTTCCTCCAAATTAATCTCATTGATAGAATAACTTTAAAGATATCACTTTACTTTTGATCTAAATAGACAAGGGTATAAACTTCTCTTTGCTGAATGAAATTTGAGCTAGCCTTAAGAATATTTATGAGATTGCCTTGGAAATTGGTTCTAAACCCACTAAAAGCAACTTGTTATTGTTAAACTAAGACCTTTTAGCCTTATATTTCTATACAACTTGTTGTTCAGAGAAAATACATAAAACATAACTATAAAAATATTTTGAAATTTCTTTTTGCAGGGTCATTGTGGTAAAAAATATACCTATCAAAGTAAAGTAAATTGTCTATCAATCTATCTATCTATCTATCTATCTATCTATCTATCTATCTATCTACCTTTCTTTCTTTCTATGTATCTATGTATCTATGTATCTATGTATCTATGTATCTATGTATCTATCTATCTATCTATCTATCTGTCTGTCTGTCTATCTGTCTCTCTATCTATCTACATTTATATACATAAATTAAACCATATTTTCCTAAACATGTATGTGCATATAAATAAACATTATACACATACATTATAAATAAGGACACATAAATAAATATAAATATAAAAATATACCCAACCATATAAACAAAACTATATACGTGTATATCTAAATGACTACACATATGTATATGAATATACACACATAAGGACACATATACATATAAAATAAATTCATTACATAGACACAGATCCATATACACAAACACATATAGACACATTAACAAATATGCATCTAAATAAACATATAATACTATATATAAGCAGACATAAATATATACATAAACCAAAAACACACCAGCCACACACATATTCATACAAGAACATGCATGTAGATATATGCACATGCTATATACACAAATATACAATACAGACTATAAGCATACCCATAAAACATATCTATATATAAATGCAAACACGGATATATAAAACATGCAGAAACATATGTATATAAACACAGCATATAATAAACATAATAACAATAAATAAATACATATATAAACAAAATAACGCACAATAAACACGAACATGTACAAACATAATAACAAAAATAACAACTAACATTTATATAATGTTTACAATGTGGCAGCCACAATGCGAAGTGCTTTACAATTATGTCCGCGTATCCTCACAGCAATCCTGGGGGTTCGGTGCTATTTAATCCTCATTTTTAAGATGAGGAAAGTAAGGCTGTGAGGGTTTAAATGACTTGTTTATGGTCATGTGGTCACATATATAAACACATATGTGCAATTTAATAGCAATATAAACACATGCACAGAAACACATGCATGCACATATACTTAAACACGTGCAAATATAAATCTATACATGGACCTATATCGCTATATATCCATAAATATATAATCTGTGTGTATATGTGCCTATATAGGTGTGTGTGTGTATGTATACACATAATACATTGTCAACATCCCATTCGCCCCTGAAGGAGAATGATATGGGTCCTCATCCACCTATGAATTAGAGGGGAATGATGAGGTAAAGCAGAAATGAGATCCTCTGTATTGCACTCAATTTCTCCTTCATTTTTGTAGTGGCAGCTTAGAAAACAAGGCATCCTGGCCAGGGATCTCCTGTTAGGGAGGAATCTGGGTGTAGGGGGGCGGGGTTGCTTGATCTAGTGCATAAAAGCAGTGGGGGCAGGACAGTAGCCAAACTAACCCCCAGCAGCCAACAACAGTAGCAGCAGCAGCAGCGATTGTCCTGAAGAGATGCTCTCCAGCCCAACCTAGAAGGGTTCAGTCATTCCCACTGACCGAAAAGGGAGAAATGAAACCAACAGGCTCTCCTCATTTCCTCCCCTCTGGGTAATGTTTATCCATTAAAAGGGAGCCAATCAGAGACTTCATTCTGGACATGGAAATGATAACAGATCCTCATGTACTTGAATTTTAAATTACATCTAGGCAATCCCCACATCAAAATCTTTTTTAACATTTTAAAATTTTAAAATTTTAATTTAATTTTTAATTTAAATTTTAATTTAAATTTTTTTTTAATTTTTTAAATCTTTGCTTTCTGTCTGAGGGATGACTCTGAGACAAAATAGGCTTGACAAACAGGGCTAAGTAATTTGCCCAGGATCACATAGCTAAGAAGAGTCTGGGGTCAAATTTGAACCCATGTCCTTTGTATTCCTGACCTGGTGCAGGATCCCCTGTACCACTTAATTGCTCCTAGGTATTTGTTTTTAATAGCATTCTTAAACTTTCTCCACTAAAACTTTCTTTCATAATAATATTCTTGATCTTTGCTTTTGGAAAATTAAAATTAATTTAATTTAAAACATTAAAATTAAAACTAATTGAATTCTCACTGGAGAAGTGTATTTATTTAGTAAGTCTTATTGATACTTTGTTCTTTTGGAAGCACCTAAGTAGCCTAAGAGATAAAGCACAAAGCCTAAAACCAGGAAAATGTGAGTTCAAATTCATTCTGTCATTTAAACAACTTTGTAACCCTAGGCAAGTCATTTAACCTCTGCCTTAGATCCTCAGTTTTTTCATTTGTAAAATGAGAATATTAATAGCAACTTCTTTCTGGAGTTGTGCATGACTGGAAAGCCATTAGTACTGCCTAGTTCATTATATATCCTTAAAAAAATTTTGTTCTCTTCTTTCTTTTTGAATCACAGAACATTTTGCAGTCCATCTTCCTTCTAGCACTCTTCCTTTATAACAAAGAAAAAGAGTTATGAAAAAAAAGAAATGATACAGGGACTACTTCTGACCCTGGATACAATGCTGTTTGTTCTTATCCCACTGAATAGTTTAAAGGAAAGAGTAAATCCAAATAAGAGAGAGGCCTCTTAATAGAAAAGAATGCTGAATTTGGACTCAGAGAATCTGTGTTTATGTTCTGATTCTATGTTTATTTTCTGTTTTTTTATTTAAAGTTATTTGTTGAAGACATTAAAATACCTAGGCCACTCCCTCCCTCCCTTGCCACTTTATAAAAGGCATCGTTTAACAAAAAGACATATGTTTACGTAAACCATGTCCTGCTTAGTTCTAGTTATCAGTACTTTTTCTGGAGATAGACATACAGAAATCATTCTTCAAATAACATTTTTGTTGCTGCATATAATGTTTTCTTAGTTTTTCTCATTTCATACTTTTCATAACTTCATGTAAGTCCTCACATGACAAAAAAATTTTTAAAAAATCATATTCCATCATAATCATATTCCAAAACTTGTTTTAGCCATTCCCCAATTAAAGGGCGCCCCTTTAATTTCCATTCATTTTTTTCTCTGCAAAGAGAATTGCTATAAATATTTTAGAAGATATAGGTTCTTTTCCTTTTCCCTTGTTCACCTTAAAAAATAAACCTAATATTCAAACCCGGCCTCAGCCACTTCTCAGCTGTGTGACCCTGGGCAAGTCACTTGACCCCCATTGCCCACCCTTACCAATCTTCCACCTATGAGACAATACACCAAAGTACAAGGGTAAAAAAAAAAATAAAAAAATAAACCTAATAGTAGTATTTCTAGGTCTATACAGTTTTATGATTCTTTGGACATAATTTCAGATTGTTCTCCAAAATGATTGGATCAGTTCCACCAACAGTGTGTGTGTGTGGTGTGTGTGTGTGTGTGTGTGTGTGTGTGTGTGTGTGTGTGTGTATGAATGACATGGAATATATCAATTCAGCTCTCAAGGTCTCTGTTTTTGAATGTAAAATAATAATTGCACCTATTTCACAGGAGTTTTTTGAGGCTTTAAAATAATTGAGATAACAATTAAAAAGTGCTTTGCAAACCATCAAACACACACACAAAAAAGCTCTATATAACTATTAATGATAACATTAGTTGTGAAATGAAGAGGTTGGTTCTAAATGCTCTCCCATGACCCCTACATCTAGGTTCCTATAAGCATCAGAAAGAAAGAATATATTCATTGTTACAAGGTTTGCTTCTTGAGTCTTCTTTCTTTGGGAAAAGCATATTTCTTCTTTAAAGTCATATTATAATCATAGATAGAGAACTGGAACTGGAAGAATCCTTCAAGGTTTCATCTTCCTCATTTTACAAATGAGAAAAGAGGATAAAGTGTATTACCTAAAGTCACACAGGTCGTGAGCATCAGAGGTGCAGTTTGAACCTAGGTTCTGTGACTAGAATCCATGTTCTCTGTCTAATTATGTAGCATCTTAAAAGGATGAGGGACTGAAGAAATAAAGGCATGGTGGCAATCAACAGTAATGGAAAGAGGCAAGATCTTTGAAGGTTGTTGTATTCTCTTTCATCCAGATCAATTGTCTTGACAATTCCTAGATTATAGAGAGCCAGTGAGGCTAGTCTATTGTCTCAGGTTTTTTTTTTTGTGTGTGTGTTTTGTTTTGTTTTTTTGTTTTGTTTTGTTTTTTATTTCCCAAATGCTCATTAAAGCCTCCTGGTCTGGTCTGGATTGGGTTATGATATAAGTAGCATTCCCTTCACCAAGTATTTCCTATGAATGCGAATCCTATATTTTGAAGCAACCCTGTTCTCCTCCTGCCCCTAACTATCCTCCCCCCACTCATCACTCTCCTTGTGAATCAGTGACGGGGGAAGAGAGCAATGGGGGATAGAGAGGCCTTGCCCTCAGCCTGAATTGATCAGAAACCAGGATTACTGCACTGCTGACTGCTAATCAATAGATATTGAGTGCAAACTTTAGCTTTAAATTCACTGGGGTTAATAAGTGTCTACACAAAACAATGGGCTGAAATACAACCTGCCTAGTCAAGGATTCAGCTGAGGTAGAATTGCCCAGTCCAGTACCTGCAGAGGAAGCTGTGGGAGGCAGAGGCTTTTGCTGTAGTCTCCTTCTTTTCCCCACCCCGTATTTGGTCAGTTGAATTCTTCATTTTGGGGGCATTAGTGCAAACTCTGTGACAGACAGACAAAGCACCCGGTACGATTACACATATCTGAACTCCCCAAAGTCTGAGTTTGATGTCTCTCACAGACAGAAACTATGTGAAGTCATAATGGTTTCCTGAATGCAACCTTCAATTCTCTCACTTCTTGGTGAGCCGAATGCGCACAAGCTTATAGAATGGAGAAAATGGATAATATTTCCTGCCAGGCAAAAATAATTCAATTTTTGAAAAATATAATGCATTGTCTGGAAAATAAAAAGCTTATAGCATAGGGCAGTCAATTGAAACAAAGCAAAAAACAATTAAGAAAAGATAAAAAGATTGGCTTTTGAGATTGGAGTAATAGATTTGGACAAATTCTCTATGAATTTGTTATATACATATGTAAACATAGATATCATAGGATGTGGTATAGGTAGCAACTTAACATTCAATTAAATTCAATTCTACAAACAATAAGTACCTACTACCAGGTTCAAGGCAGACATTTTGGCTGATAGATAGAAAATTCATTGCATTTGTCTGTCTTGTAGATATCATGGAATGGTTCTACCTATCAGGGAGTCTTACTCAGCCATTTTTGTTGTTCATATTGAAATCACGAGTAGAAAAGTTAAGTGAGGGCCTCTGATTTGAATTTTATTTATTCAGGGCATAATCAATCATTCCTCAGATGCCTACTATGTGCCAGAGTCCAGCTGAAACTTTTTGTTTTTATTCAGTCATTTTAGTAATTTTAGTTATATCTGATACTTCATGACCCATTTGGGGTTTTCTTGGCAAAGATACTATAGTAATTTGCTATTTCCTTTTCCAGCTCATTTTGCAGATGAGGAAATTGAGGCAAACAGGGTTAGGTCACTTGCCTGGCCAGGATCACATAGCTAGTGTCTGAGGCCAGATTTGGACTCATAAAGATGTGCCACTGTGCCATTTAACTGTCCTTTCAACTGAAGCCAGATAACCTTAATTTCTAATGTACTTTTCTTCCAGACTCATTCAGCAGCATATGAATTGGAATAAAAGAGGAGAATGATAGGAGTTATATCATACTGAGGTTTGGCAAAACATGAGTGACAGAGGGGACAAGGAGGTCAAGGGAAGAAAGGGTAAAATAACTCTTCCCATTCCACTGCTCCCACTATTTACTCTCCCTTACCAGTACCATATTCTTTTCATCACTCTCATTCAGCAAACTCTCTTCTTTTGAAATTCTCAGTATTATAATATTCTATTCACAGTAGATGATCAGAATACAGAATCTCTTATAACCACTGGGGTCTAGGTCATTTTTCCTCCTTCTTCAAGAAGTTCACCATCTTCCTCTCCTCCTTAACTCTTTTCTTCTACTCAGAGAATTCAACATCCTTATTAATCCTTCCTCAAATCCTCTCATCTTCTAATTTCTATCTATCTTTGAATCCTATGACCTAGTCCTTCACTCCACTTTAGCCATATATCAAGATGATCAGACCCTGGAACTCACCACAACTTACAAACATCCAATTCCCTTCATGAAAAATTCTAACAGTCCTCTCTATCTGTCTATAACCTCCTATCATTCATCTCCTCTTTCTCTTAAGCCTACTCTCTGCCCTCTTTGTCTTTCAGAACTTTCTCATATATCCTTGCAATTACTTTGCTTCTCTCCCTCTCATATTGATCCACTAGTTAGCCAATGCAACTCTAAATTGTCCTCTGTGAACAAATTACCTATTCCCTTGTCCTATTGGCACTCAACTTTTATCAAATCACAGTCCTATATCACTCTCATTTTCTGTCTTCTTAGCTCCCACTTATTGCCCGGCTGAATGGAGCTAGAGAAAGTCACACAGTGATTTTGACTGGATATATTCATGCTATTCAAATTCAAATGGGCCCCTACAATAACATGGAATTCTTTTTATAATTCCATTCACCACAAAATTTCAAATCTTCTCTCCTCTTAAGTCTTCTATCCCTATTCCTCCCATTCTGTCTTTTAACAGAGGACTTCAACTCATTCTTAGTTGAGAAAACTGAGGCCATTCAAATGACAACTCTTGCTTATCTCTTTTCCTTCATCTCAAAACTACTTGATGTTATCACTCACTCAGTCTTCCTTTCTTCTAATCTCTGACTATAAAGTGGCCCTTCCTGTCAAGTTCAAACCATCTACAAGTGTCCTCAGTCCTATCCCTCCCTAGAACCCCAATTATTCCCATGCCCATTCCCATCTTCAACATCTCCCTAGCTTTTGGCTTCTTTTATGAAGCATACCCAGTTTCCTACACATTTCAATTAAAAAACAAACAAAGTCCACTCTACGGCCTTTATATTAGCTATGTCCCATACTATAAGCCCCTATTACCTCTCTCATCTGTTTCATTGAATCTCTCTAGTCCTGCAAGACTCAGATCAAATACCAGCAAACAAGGTATTTCCTGACTTTTGCAATTGTTTGTACCCTCTGTCTCAAACTATTTTGGAGTTAACTATTTGTATTTATTTTTATAAGTTCCAGGGTAAAAAGCCAATTGAGTTCTCGTAGGAAACTTTAGACAATAACAACTGGCTTGAAGGGAGAAGAGGGGCCCATAGGGGAGATGGATTGTGAAACAGGGAGATGACCAATTTGACTATGTTGTTGAGAGTGAAAAGGGGAGGAGTGCATATTGAGATTAGGTTATAAAGAATATTAAAGGTCAAAAAGATGTTTTTATCTAGTGCTATAGACAAGAGGGAAACACTGGAATTTATTGATTAGTGAGAGAAAGATGGTTACCTATATTTAAGGAAAATTATTTTGATAGTTCTTTAAAAGATGAATTGGAGAGGGGAGAGCCTAGACTCCGGGATATCCATTAGGTGACAATTTCATTAGTTTAGGAGAGAAGTGATGAGGGCCTGAACTAAGGTGCTGGCTATGTCAAGAGAGAAGAATGGGAGATATTTAAGAGGTGGAAACAATAAGAAACAACAACCATTTGCTCACTGGTTGGATATATAGGGAGGAAGACTGAAGAGTTATAGACAATACCAAGGTTACTAGAAGAATGGCGTCTTTAACAAAAATAGGGGATTTTAGTAGAAGGGGAGGTGGGGGAGAAAATAAATTTTCTAAAGACAAAAAAGCAGTAAGTTATTATCTGCCTCCCTATTATATCCACTTCAGTCATGACTGGTCTCAAAATGATCTTAAAAGGGTGTCCAACTACTACTAAGTAGAACTGTAATGTCTGAACCTTGTTTGAGTTTGATTTAAGGAAAAAATAAAACATTGACATAATCAAAGTTACCAAAACAAGGTTAATTTGCCCCTATAGAGCAAGCATCTGTAATAAAGTTTAGTGGCGTTTAGCTTCTATAGATATGAGTTCTCATCTCCATATTTAAACTCATGTAGTGCCTTATGTGGTCTTTATGCAATCAGCAAATCAGAGGAGTCCCAAATTAATGTGGGTGGAACTTTTATTCTCTAAAGTGACCAGGAAACTTTAGTCAGGGGCTAAGCAGATGCCAGTATTAGTTTTTTCTATCTTACAAGAGTCCCCAAAAAACTAATCTCTACTTCATCTCCATTTTTGGGGTAGAGAGAGAATGCTGATAAATATTAGTCATATCACACTTACCAAGGAATATTGAATTGGAAAAGAGAAGATATAAGTTTATATGAACTGTCTCCCAGGTATTTCAAAAACTTTCTGGAAGAAGGATTATATTTGTTCTTTCTGTATAGCACCTAAGGGCCAATGAATACAACTAAATTTCTAGGTTCTTTCTTATTCTAAGTCCTCCCTATTATCTCATAAAATGTACAGGTGGAAATAATGTTTGATGTGATGAAAATCTCACCAACAATTAGAACAGTCCAGATGTGAATGGCAGTGAGTTCCTCATCACTGGAGGTGTTTAAACAAGGGATAGATTCTCAGTTGTTGGGAATATGGAAGAAGAGCTTCTTTCTTAGGAAATGAGTTAGCAAAGCTTTGAGGTCTCATGCAGTTTTGAGATTCTGATATTCTCTCTCTGTGAAGTGGATGAAATCTTATCCTTTAACAGTTCTCAAAATCATAAAGGCCACTGGTAATTAAATTAATGGTGATTCTGGTAAAACAAGGTGAGGAACCAGCGTCAGTGGGTTTCAGATACAAAGTTGGGTCCCACCAGTATACAGGGGCCATGAGATAGAATATATAACCCTCAAAATTTGGGAGTTTTGTGAGGTACATGCCTCTTTGGGAGGCATGAGATTTGCTTTACTAGTAGACTATTTTTTGAGTAATTATTTCTGGGAAAGTAAATAAAAGAATAGGCAGAAGCCTCCACCAAGGGCTTTTCCTATGCTGGCTTTTCTATTTGTTGACCAGACTTAAGATATTTCTCCTAACAGGAAATTGTTTTTTGTTTATGTATTTTTATTGAAATACACACACACACACACACACACACACACACACACATATATATATATATATATATATATATATATATATATATATATATATATAAATGTATATACATATATGTCAAAGTGAAGATCTATATTGTATTTTAGTCACTGCTCCAAGCCCTATTTGTCTTAAATTTGCATGTTACAAGGGTCTAAAATTTGTGACTGAGTCTTGGAGATCAACTTGATGATACCCTGGTTATAGGTAACACTAACAACACTAAAAAGTCCTTTCAAGTGACCTTGCATGAATCCGAGAGCCAAACTGGGAGTCTAGAGACCTAGTCTTTAAATTAACTTCTGACCCTCAATC
This sequence comes from Gracilinanus agilis, assembly GCF_016433145.1. Taxonomy (NCBI): domain Eukaryota; kingdom Metazoa; phylum Chordata; class Mammalia; order Didelphimorphia; family Didelphidae; genus Gracilinanus; species Gracilinanus agilis. The sequence continues at coordinate 206,978,771 of NC_058131.1, read as the reverse complement.
ATTAAGAAACCCTGGAAAAGGGATTCTCTATTATAAACATGAATTTCCTCATGTAGAAACTGTGGATTCATGTAATAGATTTGAGTCAAGATGACTTGGGTTTGAATCCTCCCTCAGAAACTTCCTATCTTTCTGTTTCTTAATTCATCAAAAAGCCAGTGTTTAAAAAATCCCTACTATGCACCAGGCACTCTTCTAGGCACTGGAGATTAAAAAATATAGAGAATGGAACAGTTCTTGACAGTGAGTTTATATTCTAATATCATATTCTTATATAAACTCATTGTCAGGAGGGATCATTTTATTCTCCAGGCTTCTGTTACTTGTGAATCTCTCAGTTGCCTTCATGGATTTTTCCCACTCTCTCAATGACTGGAAGTTTCAAGGCACCATTGCTTCCTGGACAGTGGCATCACCGGGACCAGGTGGCTAGAACCACCAGGGGGAGGTGTCTGACTTTGGCTGAGAGAGGTGGAAAGCTGATCCCCTGACCCTCCATTGAGATTTGAAGACAAAGCACACCCACCTGGCTGGCAGCCCTGGTTAACATTCTCACATCCCTCCACCCCTCTTCCCCCAGCTGCTGACAAACTCACTTAATGAAATAACTCTGCAGGCCAACATGGCTGCAAAACATTTCTTGAAATGTAAACCATTTCATCTCTTTTTGCCTTGATCATGGTGACATCTGACACTCAGCCAAAGGAGGCATGGCAGAGCGGGTTTGTGGATATATCTTTTTTAATGCCTTTTAAGCTGTCATTTAGTACTTATCTGTGGCAAATACCTGGACCTAGGCAAAGAAAACATTCAGCTGAGTCAAAAGCGCAGAATTATTCATCAGTCCCAGCAAACAAACCCTCTATTTGGCCCCTGTAGAGTCGGTTGGTGGGCAGATTTCTCAAGAGTCCCAGAAATGAAAAATGGTGGGTCTCTGCAGGGCCTTGATCCTTATCAGGTTGAGTTTATCTCAGCTTCGAGTTTACTCTTCATTACCTCTGAGCAAAAGACAAAATTGGCTTGGAAAGGATACACCAGGCCCATCATGTGTTGTGTTCTTAATTGCTAACACCATTCATTAATCAAGTGTTGGAAAGCCAGTCTTGGAAGTGCCACTGGGGAGCTAGCAGGTTTAGTCCTACCTAGTTTAGTATGCTAATGACAACTGATTTTCCTAACATGCCAGTCAAAAGCTACTTTCTCTAATCTGTCCTAAGCTTTTGTGACAATCAGAGCATACGGTGACAGCTGTGAAATGAGAACTACTGCATCCCACTCCGAGGGGCTTGGGGACTCTGTTTAATATCTCAGGGGGAGATGGGCCACCTGGAAGTTGGGAGCCTGAGAGTGCAGGATCATACACGCTCTCACAGGAAGGTTTGCAACATCAATCCATATATTGGAAAGAGGGAGGGCGATGGAAGACTGAGATCAAGTCTCTGTTAGCAAAGAGCACCATAGTTTGGGGCTTCAGGACTATGTTGGAAAAATGGCAAAGGTAAACCATCATTATATTTAAGTTAACATCTCAATGATGCTGTCTTCTAAGAAGGGGATGTGACTCATGCTTGGGCTTGGGCTTTTCCCTATTTAAATTCAGAAAAATATGAAAGAATAGAAATCTTCTTAGACTCCTTATCTTGGAGAGGGGAAGTCTGAGAAGATTGTGATTAAGACATGAAAACAGGAAATCTGTTTTTAAGAAGGTAGTTCTCTAGCATGACTTTGTTGTAATTGTTGGGTTGTTTTTAGTCATGTCAGACTCTGTGATCTGATTTGAGGTTTTTAGTTTTGTCCAATGTTTCATGAACCCCTTTGGGGTTTTCTTGACAAAGATACTAGAGTGGTTTGCCATTTCCCTTTCCAGCTCATTTTACAGATGAGAAAACTGAGGCAAACTGGGTTAAATGATTTGCCCAGGATCACAAAGCGAGAAAGTATCTGCTGCTGGATTTGAACTCAGGAAGATGTGTCTTCTTGATGCTAAGCCCAGTGCCCTATAAACTGGACCACATAGCTGCCCACACTGGTGAAGCAAATCTGTTTTTCTGTATAACCACCACTCCCATGAAGTGATTTTCCATTTCCTTCTCTAGTTCATTTTAAAGATGAGAAACTGAAGCAAACAGGGGTAATGACTTGCTCAGGGACACATAGTGTATAAATGGAGATTTTGAATCTTGGACTTCATCCCCTATAAATCCCTTAGTTTTCCTAAAATTCCCTTTAATCTCTCCTGCACCTCCACATTTTCATGGTCACATTATTTTTTTTATATTTGGTTATAACTCCTCCCTCTTTATCTTTTGCTCCTGGGAGTGGGCTGTGTGAATTTAGCATCTTTTTCCCTCTAGTTTTTATGTTAGTTTATTATTAATAAAACTTTATAAAATATAATATTTAGTTATTGAATATTAATTGTTAAATCTACAATAGGTAATGAAAGTTTGAAGATGTATTTTAATGCAGATCTTCCTGAATCTATACCCTATGCTACCTAGCTGTTCTACTGTCTTAAATCAGTCAAATTTTAATACTTTTTTTTAAATATAGAGACATCTCACTTTCTGTTTGTTACTGGTTTTTTACCTTATGTTCCTTTCTTATTTAATGTTCTCTTGTAGCAAAGAAAAATGGCCAAACAAAACAAACAGACAACACTAGTATATATGATAGAAAACAATGTCTGACAATGTACTTAACATTCTGCTCCTGTTAAGTTCTCTACAGAGAAAAGGAAAGTGTTTTTCAGCATCTATTCCTTAAAACCAAATTGATAATTCACAATTAATCTAGGTTTGCTTCCCCTACATGATGCTTAAATGACTCCAAGCCTAGTCCTTTTCTATCTACTGTGCTAAGCTACTGCCCAAATGCGCATTTGTTGCCCAAGTTCAGTTTGTAAAACCTTCTAACCTTATTATGATGAATGACTATTGAACATGATAATTTATGGCTACATATAGCCATAATTTATTAATTTCTTATACATGCATATATACATGATGTAAGATAGTAAAATATGAACAGTGCTCAGTGTGGAGTCAGGAAGACCTGAATTCTGAATGTCTTTTTTTAATGCCTTAAAGCTGTCATTAAGTACTTATCTGTGGCAAATACCTGGACCTCAGCAAAGAAAACATTCAGCTGAGTCAAAAGTGCAGAATTATTTACCAGTCCCAGCAAACAAACCCTCCATTTGGCTCCTGTGGAGTTGGTTGGTGGGAAACTTTCTGAGAGCCCAGAAAGGCAAAATGGATCTGTTCTAGCTGTGTGGCTCTAGGTAAATTATTCAAGTCCTAATTTCCTACTCTAAAACAGGGATAGTAATAGCATCTATCTCACAGCGTTATTGTGAAGAATAAATTGGGATAGCCTATGCAAAGTACTTTGCAAGCCATGAAGTACTATACATTAGTGAAACTACTATCGTGATCATTATTATTGTTATTGACAAATGTGAGAAATAATGTGACATAGTGGGTTGAGGGCCAGCCTTGGAGTCAGAAAAATCTGGGTTCAACTTGCCTGCGGATACATATTATTAGGTGAACATGGAAAGTTCCTTAATTTCTCAATACCCCTAGGAAACACTAAGACTAAAAGTTTCAGAAGGGTTGCCAGGCTTCATTAGAGAAGTGAGTCTAAATGCCAAGAAATCATTGCACTGATGAATAAATCATACTTCTGCCCTGTCCCCCGCCACCAAAAAAAAAAAAAAAAAAAAGCAATGACATATATTATTCTTACTTCTACTTATTTTCCTCCTACTTGGTAATATGTTTAATGATCATTTTTTCAGAATGATAAGAAATGTAGAAAGGATAAATATTTTTTTCTTTTTTGTATATGTCCATGGAATGACAAAGGACATCATGAAGGTAATGACTAGACATATGAGGGTTTGTTTATGTTAGGATCCATGATAAATCAACTGTGAAATTTCAGATAATCCCTTTCTCAGACCAGAATGATCATCATTAAGAAGAATTGCACTAGGGAAATTTTAGGATTATGGGATTTAGAGCTGCAAAGGACCTTAGAGGTCATTTCATCTAAATTTTTCATTTTATAGATGAGGAAACTGAGGCACAGAATGAATAAAGGATTTTCCAATGCTTCAACAGGAATCTCTGTTTTCCTATAAGCAACCATTTTTGGTTATACAAGTAATAAACATAAATATATATCTATAAATAATACATATTACATGTGGTAAATATGTATACATCTCATAGATATGATATAAACTGATGGCTTTCAGCAAAATAAACATATACACATACACACACACAAACACTTCTATTCCTGCTGTGATAAATACAATGGACATATCTATGTATATATTTATACATTTATACATTTACATAAATACATCTGAATATAAACACAATATATAAAAAATGAGTGCAAACTAATTCATTCACTAGATACTAGCACTCCAATTGATTTAATCTCGCCTTTTCTTCTCTATGATATTTCTTTGTTCACCGATGCGATAGCTCAGAAAATAATGGTTCTCCTAACTGACTGCTTTAATTTTCCTACTCACAGTCCAGCCCCTAAAGGAAAAAGAATAAGTACTGACCAAGAGCTGTGAACAGTGATGAATCAGCAATTGAATATTTCAATAATTTACACCAGCCCTGTGATTTCATTGGCTCTCTATACTAATTCAGATCATTACTTGCTTTGCAAATTAAAGTCTTAGTTACCTAGAAGCCCTCCAAAGATAAGCGATTTGCCTAGGGTCACCTAGCCAGTGTTTGCCACAGGTGGAGTCTTGCACCAAGGTCTTTCTGACTCTGGATTCATCTCTCTATCTAATCCACACTCAATTTATGAATATTTAAAAAGTTAGTAATAATAACCGAAGACAGTCTAAAACCCCCAGCCTAAGTGAACATTAAGGCAACCATGATGGTAACTCATTTGAAAATCTATTTACTAAATTTATCTAGCTATATTACTGCCTCTCGCTCCTTATTCTTTGTTTTTTCTTCCCTTTATTTTCCTTCTGCAGAAGTTTTTCTCTTCTTTAAATATCTCTTTCCCATAATATATGTCCTCTTCTTTCTATTTTTTACTTATTCTTATGCGTTTCTTCTTTTTTTATCCTTCCTCTTTTGTTCCTACATCTTTAATTGACAACAATATGAAATATTTTTCTGGTATTTATCATAGAATTTTAGGGATAGAAAAATAATTTAGATATTTTCTAGTTCAACCTCCTCATTTTACAAGTGAGGGAAATGATGACCAGAGTAGTTAAACAATTTCCCCATAATCATAGACATCTACATTTGCCTCAAGGCCTCCTGATTCTGTTCCTATTACACCAAGTTGTCTTCCTTTTATTGTGCTAATTTTTGGAAAATATTCATTTTTGTGTCATTATTTAAAAAGCAAAGAATTGGGAAAAAGTAAACGGTTAAACATTTAATATTTTTAATTATATCGTGTGAAATAGTGAGATGAGCACTGGACATGGGTTTCAGTCTATAAGAACTAGATATATATTGAAGCTATTTATTCCATAAGAAAAATATGTATATATGCATATATAGATATACATGCACATGTTTATATGTAAATATGCACATGGACATGTATATGGGTATATATATATAAATATATATATATATGTGTGTGTGTGTTTATATGCATATATATAGAATGTCTTTTTGCAGTTTACCCCCTATATGTGTGGTCTTAACAGAAAAAAAAACTAATCAGTCACCTCTGCTAGGAGGCATTCTGAATTTCTACTTTGTAAATTGTGTTTTCCATTGCTGCTGAAAGGCCAGGGTAATCTGTGTATTATCTAAGCTGTGTTATAATAGGGGGTTAACTATAGACATAGGAGTGATTTAATCATGCTGGGGAAAAACGGATTTGTTGGGCATCTTTATCCTACTTAAAGATCTGTAATAATACGTTTGTATAGTGCTTTCAAGGTTAATCAAGCACGTTCCCTCAATTGCCATATGAGGTAGGTAGTGCAAACATCATCATTCCCATTTTACGGCAGAAAAAAACTTATATTCAAAGAAAGGAGATAACTTGCCCAGGATCAGTTTGTGAGTTTTGGGTCCTAAAGACTTAAATCTAGACTTCCTGACTCTGTGACCCAGACTACTCTCTACCTACCCCACCTGCCTTGGCAAAGGATAACTAGAAAATCATCTGCCTTGCCAGGGAACCTTAGCTACTTGCTTTACTTAATTTGGTTAAATGCCATCTTTCAGTGAGCATCCACCATTATTGTGTATTTTTCTATGGTATACATTGTGTGGACCCCCCTCCCCCCATATAGGAAATCTAGGCCTGAAAACAAATTATTATAGGATTGCAGGTCTAGACCTAAAATGACTTCAGAAGACATCTAGTTTTGTCCTCTCATTTTTATAAATTGGGAAATTAAAAGACAGAGAAGGCTAAGTGATTTGGATAAAGTCACCCAGGAGGTAAGATGGGGAGAAGGAATTTAAAATCCTGACCTTCTTACTCTGGCTCCACTGCTCTTTCCACTGAGACTGTCGAAAATGAAAAGGGCTATTCAGCCATGGAGTAGATCGCTACAGGTATAAGGTGAAAGGAAGGGAATAAACAATTATTAAACACTTACTCTCTGCTAAATGTTTCATAAATATTAGCTCACTTGATCCTCAGAACAATCCTGTGAAGTGAATGTTGTTATTATCTCCACAAAATGAAACAGAATTTAAGTGACTTGTCCAGGGTGAAACGGCTAGTTAGTATCAGAATTCAGATTTGAACTTAGGTCTTGCTGACTCCAGGTCTAGTACTTTAAAGGCCACTTAGTCTTACACTTTCATTTCACAACTAAGGAAGAAATGTAATATTACAGAAATAGTATATATCAATAATGAACTGGTGGAATTCCATGAGAGCTGGAACAATCTCTAGGAATTGAAGCAGATTAAAAGGAACAGAACGAGGAGAAGCAGATACACAGAGATGGATACACTGTGGAACAATCAAATGTAATGAATTTCTCTACTAGCAGCAATTCAATGATCCAGGACAATTCTGAGGGACTTATAAGAAAGAACACTATCCACATCCAGAGGAAGAACTGTGGGAGTAGAAACACAGAAGAAAAACAAATGCTTGATCACATGGGCTCATGGAGATATGATTGAGGACGCAGACTCTAAGCAATTACCCTAATGCAAATATTAACAATATGGAAATAAGTCTTAAACAATGACACATGTAAAACCCAGTAAAATTGCTTGTTGGCTATGGAAGAAGGAGAAGGGGAAGGAAAGAACATGAATCATGTAACCACGGAAAAATACTCTAAAATAATTAATTAATTAAAGATTTCAAATAAAAAAAAGAAATAGTATACATCAGAGATGGGCCTGTCTAACTCTTGAACTGGTGAATTTCTTACGCCTTCTAGCACAGGGAAAAAAAATTAAGGAAAGAATTCATTCTCCCATCCCCCTGTCAAAAAAGAGTGCCTTCTCACTCCTTTCTTCTAAGAGTTCTTTTTATTCCTAACCAGCTGAATAATTCTCAACTGTTTTCTCTTGTGAGATATTTAGAAGCAAATATCCAGGGACCCTGGCTAAAATTTTATTGAATATACATTATTTTTTGAAAGCTCATTTTCCTTGTTGAAGTAGCTTTTAGGCAAAATGTCATTTTAAAAAGCCAGTTTCAATTATTGATCCGTCATCAGGTTAAAAAGATGATCCCAGAGTGCCTTTTCAGGCAAACTAAGATAAATACATGTATTCATTCAAGAAATGTGGAGAGCTCAAGGAAAAGTCAAACCAGAGAGGGGAGAAGTCTCTGAATCACATCTGTGAAATGAATTTCCAGTGGGAATTCATGAGCCCAACTATCAACAACAAGAAAAAAAAAAACCCTTCCTCCCACATCTGAAAGGATATTCAGGGATTTTAAATAATCTAGGGGCAGCAGATTGCACAGCTCAAAAAGGCCTATAAAAATGGATGAGATCAGAAAGATAAGAAAGTGCTAATCCATGGAGTATTTGAAAAAGTGATCAATCCTATTTTTAAATGAAACTTAGATTTTACAGGTAGCCACTGAAGTCACCTCAAAACAGACCTTAATATATCTATAGGATTTTTAGTTCAGTTTCTGTATTTGAGACTGTAATCTCTCTAAGTCAGGGAGGGGAAACATAACCTATAGCTAAGCACTTTGGAAAGAACAAAAGCATAAATTAAAGTTCCAAATGCAAGACTAAAAGGAAAGATCTCTCAATGTGGCAAGAGGCAATAAGGTAACAATACATTTTGTTGTTTTTTGAAATCTTAAAATTGGAAGGGACCTTGAGATGTTATGTCTCCATTTCAAAGATGAAAAAACTGAATCCAAATGAGGGCAAGTGACTCTTTCAAGGTCACGGTTAATCAATGGCAATAATAATAGCTGACATTTATGGAACATTTTAAATACTGTTTTACATGCATTTGATCTCATTTGATCTTTAAAACAATCCTATGCCATGGTCAGTTCAAGGACAATAGTGTTCTGGTAAATGTTTAATCAGTAACTCTCTGAAAAAAAAAGTATTCCCACAACACACTTTTTAAATTTAATTTCCATTATTGATATATTCTCTGTCATTTGCAGAGTTGTTGTGAGTCTCTAATGAGATATTTGCAAAACCTTTCATGCCTACCATATAGTAGTCACCTAATAAATATTTATCCCTTTCCTTTTTTCTTTCCATTATGGACATCAAGACCCTAGTGGTCAAGAATCTTTCATAATGAATGGAAAAAATATTTATAAAATACCTACTCAGTGTCAAGTACGTTGCTAGATGTTGAGGATAAAAAAAATTAAGAAATAGTCTTTGCTCTCAAAAACTTACATTTTGGGGTGGGTGAGACACCACGTATAGGAGGAGTGTAGTCAGGGCAAGCAGTTTTAATCTGGGGAGTCATAGGAGATTAGGAGCATTCCCAGAACATGAGGTTGAAGACATATGTTTGGGGAAGATGCAGGTCAGATGACAAGGTGCCTGAGTGGCCCTTGATTTCCTGGAGAATTGTTGCCGATTAGAATCTCATTTGATTTCATACTTCGGGTCCAATAACTTATAATAGGAACAAAATCATAGTCCGAATGACCACACAGTGGCCGGCAGTGAGAGAATAATGGATTTTGAAAGGGGAGACAAGGAAGAAGTACAGTCCAATGGCAAAACCAGTAAAGAGGAACATCAATGGAAGAGTCTGTATCTACTCAAAGCATCTGCTACAGATGATAAAGCTTGATTTTAAGAACACCTGTAGGTTTTTAAAGTTTGGGCCTGGGGAAGCGAGAATGAGGTGGGGGTAACCAGGACAGGTCTTACCATTCCTACTGGATCAGGAGCCACAATGTGCAGCACTTATTAATTTCTGCCTTTTCCTAAATGGGGGGGGGGGTTTCTTAGGGAAAAGCACTGATAGAATTTCAGTAGTCAATACCTCATCTCCCTGTATTCATCAAATATGCCAGCTGACCTTGTTAATGAAACCGTATAGTAAACTATTTTACTTACTCTACACTGATCAATGAGGTTTTATAGGGGGAAAAATATTGCCTATTGGAAAGAGCACTATCTTTAGATTTAGAGGACCTGGATTCCAATTCTGCCTTTGCTAGTGATGACTTGGGAAATTTGAGGCGAGTTTAAAAAGATAAACATTCCTCTACAGGAGAGGTAACTTGCCCTAGAGAATAGAGAACTAGGCTTGGAGTAAGAAAGACTTGGGGTCAAATCCCATCTTTGATATTTACTAATGTGTGACTCCAGACAAGTCCCTTAATCTCACTGATCCTCGATTTCTCCATAAGGAAAATATAACACTAAACTGATGGTGTTATTGTAAGGGATATACACGTGTGAAATATTTTTATCTGTATACATAATATGTCTTTATATGTGTGTAGGTAAACACCTATGCATCTGTCTATCAAAGTAGCTTGTTGGCTGGGTGAGGTGACACAGTGGACAGCTCCCTAGGCCTGGAGTTAGGAAGATCTAAGTTCAAGATTTAGCCTGAGGCACTTACCCACTGAGTGATGCTAGACAGGTCCTTAACGTCTGTCTACAAATCCACAGGAAAAGAAAATGGCAAACCACACTGGTATCTTTGTCAAGAAAATCCCATGGAAAATACTAGAGTGATAAGATCCACAGGGTCTACAAAGAGTCAGACATGACTGAAAACCAACAATCAATATATGCATACACATATATGAATAGCTAGAAATATAGATTTAAATGAATCTATGTATTTTAATTTAATTTAAAAGAATATTGTGTATTTTTAAAATAAAGATATGTATTTATTTTAAATACATATATATGCATGTGTACATTTCATTTTAGTCATTCATCTCTTTGTGTCCCCATATGGAGCTTTCTTGGCAAAGACACTAGAGTGGTTTGCCATTTCCTTCTCCAGCTCATTTTACAGATGAGGAAACTGAGGCAAACAGTGTAAAGTCCCTAGGGTCACACAGCTATTAAGTGACCAAGTCAGGCTTTGAACTCAGGTCTTCTTGACTTCAGACCTGGGACTTTATTCCACTATATTCCACTTTATTCCACCATACCACCTAGCTGCCATGTATGTGTGAATATATTTTAGTTATGAGAATCCAATGAATTTACAATGAATTACATTACAAATGCTATGGAAACCTTAAAATGTTATATAAAATAAACATTAGCTACCATACTCTCATCTCTAAACAAAGATAATTTAGATTAGATGATCTTAAAGGTCCTTTCTAGAAACTTTGACTTTGTAAACTAGAAAAAAAAAACTTTATGATGACAGAAGATAAGATATTTCGTTTGAATAAGTCATCCAAGAAGTATTTATTAGGTAATTATTATGTACCAGGCACTGTGCTAAGAGCTGGAGACACAAAGAACATTAAAAGTCAGTCTCTGCCCTTGAGGAGCTCACAGTTTAAGAGGCAGCATGTAAAAGTGAAGTACAAATAAACCATATACAGCTTTAATATGAAATAATCAACAGAAGAGAGATATCAGCAATAAGAGAGATTGGGAAAAGTTTCCTTTAGAAGATGGGATTTTATTCAGAACCTAAAGCAAACTAGGGAAGGCAACATGAGTAGGGAGAACATTCTAGCAAGAGGGACAGCCAGAGAAAATGGCAGGACCTAAGAGATGGAGAATCTTGTTCAAGGAAGAGTCAGAAGGTCAATGCCACTGGACCAAAATGTACATGGAGAGATGGAGGGAGGCATGTAAGAAGATTGGAAAGGGGTTGTGGGTAAAGTCTTTGAATTTCAAAAAGAGGATTTTTGCACCTATGGTTGATAGGAAGTTACTGGAGTTCATCATGTTTGGGAGTACCAGAGTTGAACTTGTGCTTTATTAGAAAAAATCATTTTGGAGGATGAATAGAAGATGGACCAGAGTTTAAAGAGACTTGGGGCAAGCAGATCAACAGCAGGCTATTGTGGTCGCCCATATGTGTGGTGTATGAGATGTGGTGGATGAGAGCTTGCACCAGGCAGATAATAGTATTAGAGGAGAGAAGAGATATATTCGAGAGATGTTGCAAAAGCTAAGTCAACAGACTCTGGCAATAGATTAGATATGGTGGTATGAGAGAAAGTGAGGAGTTCAGGATTGTAATTTTGCTTCAAAGCTAGGGATTTGGAGAACAGTGGTGCCTTTGATAGGAAAAGGAAAGTTTTGAAATGGGGAGGACTTAGGGAGAAAGATAATGAGTTCAGTGTCAGATATGTTGAGTTTAAGATGAATACTATACTTCATTAAGTGTACCATAACCGAGAAGAAGGAAAAAATCATGGTAATGAAGATGCAGTATATCATTATTAGGAAAGGGAATTTCAGCTTGGGTTTGAGGTCTGTAAATAACTTGGAAAGCTGGAGTCCAGATGCTGTGGAAGTGACGACCAAGGGGAGGAGGCCTTCTTGATAGTTATTTACATCATTTGCTGCCACATAAGAAATTGATATTGTCTCCGATCAACTCATGTAATTTGTGGCATAGTTAGGGGCAGACTCATACAGTGGACTGGAAACCATGAGATGGGAATTTGAATCCAGTCTGTCATTTTCTCATTGGGTGACTCAGGTAAAGCTCCATTCTTCAGGTTGAGTTTCAATTTCAACATCTATGAAATGTTTTTGATATTATGTGGACTGTCTATCTCACAGTGTTGTCATGTGGGAAGTGCCTTACATATTTTAATGTTTAGCTACGTGAATGAATAGTTTGGATCATCTCCGTTATTCTGCAATTGGGCACAACAGAAGCAGTTGGTACATGCTTTCTAGGTATCATATGGACAGAGTCAGATTTTAGAAACAGATTGGGAAGAAGGGAAAAGAAGAAAATGAGAGTACAGAAAAGAGGAAGGAGTGAGAGGAAGGAAGATGGAGGAGCACAGACTTGTATTTTTCTTTGTTTAGTCATTTCAGTTATGTTTGACACTTTGACATCTCATTTGGGGTTTTCTTGGCAAAGATACTGGAGTGGTTTGCCATTTCTTTTGCCAGCTCATTTTACAGAAGAGGAAACTGAGGTAAACAGGATTAAGTGACTTGTCCAGGTGCCTGAAGTCAAATTTGAATTTGAGTCTTTCCAATTCCAGGTCCAGTACTCTATCCATAAACAGTATTTTGTCTACTTCAGAATATTGCCTAAGGTCAGTCCTACTTTGAGGAAGCACCTCAGGGAGAGGAGAGAGAAATGACTTGAAATACAAAGATTGATGGGATGGCACCATGGAAACCCAACTTAAGTGGGAAAACAGCATTAATACTGTTGAAAAGATTAAGTTTAGGAAGTACTTTAAAGAGTAGGAAATGTACCACAAAGGAACAAGAAGAATACAAACTTGCCCCTCCCCCTAAATTTGCTTATGCCAGACAGTGTCACACCAAACACTGAACAGAATATCACCACAGATGGGTCTTACATCATTTGTTAGTAAATGATGATAATAATGATAATGATAATAGTAGTGATTATCCAATCATTTAAAAACACATTCCCACCCTTCATCCTCCCACTCCTCCCCTTCATTTAAAGAAATCTGTCACAGAATGAGCAATTGTTTGGTTATAAAACATAGATCAGCATAGACCCTGGGCAAATCATTTGATCTCTCTGAGACTCAGTTTCCTCATCTGAGAAATGGGGTACCTGTTTAGCAGAGAAGAAAAAAGGCCTTGGAGAAACTAAAGGGAATTTTCCCCAATAGATATCCCCCTCATCATCTTTTCTAATTTTTTAATAGAAAAGTAACTGGCAAAACTCTTTTCAGACTCCGGTTAGTTGTGTTTACAAATGAAGGAGCCAAGAATGCTGCTAAACGGGTTGCAAGAGGGGTGAATGACTAGAGGTGAAAACAAAGAATAGGTTTAGGTGAGGAGAGATGTAATGATGGGAAGATGAAATCAGAGAAAGGACTCCCTTTCAGTATTTGTCTCATGTATGCCTACTGCTGAGGAGCCCCCATTGCTATTTAAGGTTTGCAAAGTACTTTATTGCATTTGATCTGCACAATAACCCTATGAAAAAGGTGAAATACCTCTACGTAACACATGAAAAATTTGAGGCTGAGGTCAAAAGATTTCTCCAGGGTCAGCCAGCTTCAACTCAAGGGCATTGTCCTCAGTGCCAAGCTGTCTAAATGCCTACACATGGCATTGGATCTAATTATAGGGAGATTATATGCTCCTCCAGTACCCTATATTCCTTTTTCCTGTGAGAAGAATACTGGCAGTTGGGAACTATGCATGTGATAGGGATCTATTAACACCATCTGTAGGACTGAAAGTGTAGGGAAGACACTAGAAAGAGCATTCACTCAGTGTTGCCTTCCCGGGTACATTCCTTCTTTATACTTCATTTTCTCACTCACTGAGAAAACCCAGTCTCCCTAGGGACAATCACCTTTTAGATACTTACAAAACTATCAGAGATCAGCACCTGTTATTCCTAAACTGATGTGGAAACCACATTGGCACCTTCCAACTCAATTACAAATCATTGCAATCTCTCACATTTGGTCTCTTGCTCCTTCTATCCACATCTAGCCTGTTCCTCTGATAAGAGTATGAGTTATCCACCCAGGTCCTATTGTCCACAAATTGCTCCATACCTCTCAAATATCCAGGGATCAGCTTCCTAACCAGGTCAGCACCACTGATTAGAAGCATCAAGGAGTTATCCTTCCTCTTTCTCTATAGTCTGGTGTTAAGAGACTGTTTCTTCTTTGGCTCAAATATATAAATAAGCATCTTTTCCCCCTTTTTAATTCTCTTCCATTGCTTGAAGAAACACCTGATCTTTTGAGTAAAAGACTCACTCTGATGCCCTTCTATACTTCCTGAGGACCAGTAAGCTCCTAAATTATTTTTTGTACATCCTAAAGTCATTCTGTAATTTGAACACTGAGAGTCTCTCTTTTCTGAGGTCTTTGGGCATGGTGTTTTGGTGTTAGGAAGGAGTCATAGAAAGCCTCTTAGCCATACCTTCTGGGCTTTGGTTGGAGGAAGTACATTGACCAAATCTTCCACTGAGGTAGGATGTGTACTACATGGAATAATGTGATAGCTGACTGGATACTGTCACATAATAAACAGATGACTGCATCAACCACAAATGTCTACATATTGGGAACTAGATTGACACAGAATATCAAAGTTGGAAGCGAGATCATCCCACACTTGAATAAAAAAACTCTCTACAATAAAATGGTAATTTAGCCTTTGCATGAAGACCATTAACCGCTCCTCAAACCTCCTCTCCTCCTCCAGAAAGAATTTCTAGGTTTATCATTCCATTTGTTTATAGCTTTAAATATTAGGAAGCCTTTCTTCATATAAAACTTAAATATCTCTTTTTGATACTTTTACTTATTGTTCCTAGGGCCCAGCAGAACAAATCTATCACATTTTCTTCAAGATTGCCCTACAGAGACTTGGAAGATAGTTTCCCCTACATCTATTCTTCATCCCCTTCTTTCAATTGAGCTTTTCAGTGGAAGATCTCAAGGTTGATTTTTTTTTACCATTCTTATCTCCTTCTGAATATTCTCCAGATTATCAATGTCCTTCCTAAGATTTGAAATACAGAATAGTATTCCAGAGTTGATCTGAATAGAGTATAATCTATTAAGAAAATGTTTTCCCTAGTTCTGGACATAATGTTCTTCTTAATGCAGCTTAAATTTTTACTAGCTTCTTTGAATACCATATCACACTGTTATCTCACATCAAGCTCTCAATCTGTCAAAACCTTCAGATTTTTTTCTTAGAAGAGCTGCTTTCTAGTCATGGCTCTCATAAATTCTATTTGTGAATTCTATTACTTTAAACCTGTGTACAATTTTATTTGTTCCTATTAAAACTTAGTTGTACTATATTTTCCTAAAAATCCTGCCGATTAAGATCTTTTTGGATCCTGCCTCTGTGCTTCAGTGCATGAATTATACTACTTATGTTTTCAAATGGATAAATATTTTGTCTGTGCCTTTATCCAAGAAATTTATTAAAACAGGTTAAACAACAGAAGACCAAGCACAGACACCTGTGATATGCCACTAAACACTTCCATCTAGTTGACATTAAACTATTAATGACTGTTGTTGGGGTCTGACCATTTAAATAGATCTTGTCCCTACCCTTCTGGCTATATCAACTGTTCCTGTCATTCATCTGAAGACCAGACTACAGAGCAATATAAGACTAAATGTCCTTGGATTATACACTTTTTGACACTGAGCATCTTTTGCCTTAGAGTGACATTGATGGGACACTTGACTTAGCCACATGGCTCTCAAGTACATAGGCTCCAGCCAAGGATAGATGCCACTGAGGTCTTTTCCAATTCTGCAATTACAAGATCATTTTATTCTGTAACATTAGCCATTCAATTCTGCTATAGTTTTGCCCTAAATTTCTGTTTTTGAAAATTCATTCACACTTTCCCTGATTGGTTTGTGTCATTCCACCTCCAAAGTTACCCTTCTATACTTTACCTTCTCATATTTGACTAATTTCTTGACTGTCATTATATTATTTACCTCAGTGCTTTCTTTTTTTTCCAAACCCTTAACTTCTGTGTATTGGTTTATAGTTGGAAGAGTGGTAAGGGTGGGCAATGGGGGTCAAGTGACTTGCCCAGGGTCACACAGCTGGGTGGTGTCTGAGGCCGGATCCAAACCCAGGACCTACCATCTCTAGGCCCAACCCTCAATCCACTGAGCTACCCAGCTGCCCCCCATACCTCAGTGCCTTCTGACACTTTCCCCAGTTCTATTGCCTTCTTTTGGCTTCTTCATATGTTGCAAATCTAATCAATGATGCTTCTATTTTGATGCCTGAGAAAGAACTAAAGTTAGGACCTTACTTTCCAAAAGCAGGAAAGGAGGAGAAGAGGAGAGGTTTATAAGTAGTGATAAACATATTTCTGACCTGTAAGTCAGTTTGAAAGGTAAGAATTCTGTACCTAATCTTTTTTTAATTTCAATAAACAGTGTTTTGTTTCCCTACTGTATTTAAAAGTTGAATTAACCTCTTTTGGTATCTGATTTTCCCATCAGAGAAAGAAAAGGCAGATGCTACTATATCTAAGCCCCTGTTTCTCCCTTAATTGTACTTTATGCAAGGTCGGAGAGAGAGAATTTCATCTTGAAACAGTAATAAGATCCTAAGTTGTAGGACATAAACTCACCTAGACTCCTCAACCCTCTGGGAACTAGTCATAATGGAAATAATCCAAGTAGGTCAGTAATTTTCCACCAAAGCACTAAAGGGTATAAAACCCTCTCTGCTCAGGGGGTACATTTGTATCTTTCAATGCTGGGGTAATGGTCCTGACTGCCCTACTGCACATTCCTGGTTGGTTAATGATGGAGTTGGCCTTGCTTTTAGTAATTTAGAATCATGTGTCCAGGGTGATTCATGACTACTCAGGTTATTACTGGTGTAGGGCCTTCAGTCAACTTAGTGATTAGTGATGGAAGTGATGATTGGTTCCTCTTCCTGTGTATCCTTGTAAGAAATCTTATTTTCTTCTTTAACTACTTCCTATAATCACTTGCTATACAACTTTATTCAATCTTGAGCTTGTCTATTAGTCTAACTATTAGTCTATAGTCCTACTGTTTCACATTGAATAATTATGTACTTTAACCTAGATCACTTTACATCAAATTTTCTTTAAAAATGCATTTTATCTTTATATAATCAATTATTTTTAGTTTTAATTTTTTTTCCAGTTGACATGTTGGTATAATTTTCAAAAAATCATTCTCTGACATTTTACAATCCATGTTTTCTCTCTCCTACCCCTCTAACTTCCCCAGGATGGCAAGTAATATGATATAGATTGTATATTTTTTACTATACAATACATATTTCCAGGTTCATCATGTTGTGAAAGAAGACATATCATTTATGAGAAAAATTAATTGAGGAAATCAAGTGAAGAATGGCACACTTCAATCTTCATTCAGACTTTGTCAATTCCTTCCATAGCAATAGATAGCCTTTTTCATGATGGGTCCTTGAAGTTTTCCTGGATTCTTGCATTGCCAATAATAATTACATCATTTACCATGCCCTAGATACATGCTCATCTAAAATCCACAGAACTTTATTGCTGTTGCTATGTATAAATTCTCCTGGCTTTGCTTACTTCACTTTCCATCATTTCATATAAGTCTTTCCAGGTTTTTTTGTTATCATCTTGTTTGTCATTTATCATGGCACAATAGTATTCTACTATACCCTGTCTGTTAGGGAGCATAATTGCTCCCCCTCCTTTTTTATCTTTTGCTGAAGAATAGTAGGCTCTCTTCCAGATCTTTACCTTTACTCTGTGTATGCCTCCCTGCTTTACATGTGTTTCCTATAGACAGCATATTGGGAGATTCAGGCTTTTAATCCACTTCACTATTCTTTTCTGTTTTATGGGTGAGTTCATCCCATTCACAGTTATGATTACTGTGGTTTCCCTCCATCTTACCCCTCCCTCCCCATTTTTCCTTCTATTACTCTCCTTTCAGCCTTTTCCTGTTCACAAATATTTTTGTTTCTGACTACTTCCTCCCTGAGTTCACCCTCCCTTTGTTCACTCGCTCCTTTTTCTTGTTTTCTCCTCTCCTTCTTACTTCCCTCCAGGATAAGATGGATTCAATAGCTGTTTGCAGATATTACTCCTGCTTTGATCCATTTCCAATGAGAATAAGGTTGAAGCACTGTCCACTACCCCCATATCCCCTTCCTCTATATTGACTCATATTAGATAATTTACCCAGAATTGTCTATCTTTTTTTCCATTGTATTCCTCTTTCTTTTGCTTTGATTTATTTTAATATCATCCTATCATATAAAACTTACTTTTTGATCTCTGACTATATATGTTCTTAAATATCTTCTAAACCTTAACTATCCTGAGTAATTTAGGTACCTCAGCTACTTCAAGTATCAGAGAAATCTTAAGTGTCTTAGTTATCCCTTATGTAATGATTCATTCAGGTTAAACTCTGGATGATCTTAAGTATCTTAAGTATCCTTTTTATCATAAATATCTTAAGTATCCTAGTTAACACTTTGCTATGTAGGAATGTAAATAGTTTAACTCCAGTGAATCCTCTGAGTATTTTTCCCCTTTTCTTTCTACCTTGTTGCATTTCTCTTGAGTGCTGAATTTGATCATCAAATTTTCATTTCTGCTCTGGTCCCTTCTATCTCATTAAACATGTATTTCTTCCTCTGAGTATTGTGCTCAGTTTTGTTGGTGGCCGATTTTTAAATTTTATTTCTAGGACCTTTTCCTAGTGCAATATCATATTCTACACCTTTCAGTCCTTTAATGTAGAAGCTGCTAGATCCTGTGTAATACTGACTGTGGCTGTGGGATATTTTAATTTTTTTCTTGCTTCTTGCAATATTTCCTTCTTGACTTGGGAATTCTGGAATTTGGCTATACTAGTCCTGGAATTGTTGTCATTGATAATAAAAAAGTCCCCATATACACTGCTCTTACCTCTTACCAAGTAAGATAAATCTTTGCTATTGCCTTCTACTTTTTCATTGGCTGAAATCATGTTTCACTCTATCTTCTCTTGGTTATGTCATTTCAAAAACATTTTTGAGGTATTTCTTTTGTGGTTTATTGGATGTAAATTTTGGTGAGTTCAGAGCTTTCCTTACTCCACAATCTTGAGATTACTTCAATATTTCAGAAAGCCATGGACAAGAAAAACATACCCATAGACACCAAAATATTTATTATAGTATAGAACTTTTTGTGATAGCAAAGAATTGGAAATATTAATCGGGGAATGATTAAATAGTTATTCATGTAATGTAAAATCACTGCATTAAAATGAATATGTTAAATATAGAAAATAATGAATATATATACGTATATGTTTGTGTATATATTTACATATATACATTTGAGTTGATGTTGGCTGAAGTCAGTAGAACCAAGAAAACAATATACACAATGACCATATCAGTATAAATGAAAAGAACAATTACCTACATATACACAAAATTCAAACAAATATAACCAAATTATGAAGCTCAAACATGATTCAAAAGAAGAGATGAGAAAAGATACCCACAACCAACTCTCCTCTTTGTGGAGGTAGGCAATCCACAAGGGTCATATATTGTATATATATTTTTTTCTTTTTCAGTGTTTGATTCATTGCTTTTATTTCTTCTTTTTACTCTTTAAAAGTACTATTTGTAATATAACACAGTGCTCTATGAAGGGAAGGAGAGAGGGAAACAATGCTTTTGATAACTATGATGATGGATGCAAAAAGCAAAAGACATCAATAAAATCTATTTTTAAGTTTCCACTAAAAGAAAGTTGGTTTTTGTTTTTGTTTTGGGGTGGTTTTTTTTGGTCATCAAACTAGTAGCCCTTGGAAGTCCTTTCCATTTCTCAGTCTATGCTATGATCCATTACCATTATATTGCTTATCTCACTAAATTGCCTAATACAATGTCTTGAATATTGCTAAGCAAAAATGGTAAAACCCTTTAATATAACAGTCTATTATTTCTGTCAAATGCTGTATTCGTAATTTTTACATATCCCCTATCACCCCAAAAAGACTTTGGTCAGAGAAACAATTCCAAAGTCATAAAGACCCAAGTTCAAGTATCCCCTGGAACACATACTGGCTTTGTCATTCTGGATGAGTCACTCATCCTCTCAGTCCTCCAGACAGGTCTCCAAGCCTTGTTCTCTAAGTTACAAAGAGGATGCCAAATTACATTGCCAGAAGCATTTTCCTCACCTGTAAGATTACCCAACAGTGAAATTATATCTCTATTCTTTATTTCTAAATGGGAGATAAATTTTCAGGGCAGCAAGGTGGAATAGAGGATAGAAATCCAGGCCTGTGGTTGGGATAACTTGAGTTCAAATCCTACCAAAGATAACTATTTATCTGTGAGATTCCCAGTAAGTCATTTAACCATTCTCAGTCTTAGATTTCCTCAGATGTAAAATGAG
Source organism: Gracilinanus agilis (assembly GCF_016433145.1). Classification (NCBI taxonomy): domain Eukaryota; kingdom Metazoa; phylum Chordata; class Mammalia; order Didelphimorphia; family Didelphidae; genus Gracilinanus; species Gracilinanus agilis. The sequence continues at coordinate 206,958,207 of NC_058131.1, read as the reverse complement.
GGGTTCTAACTAAATAATCTCTGTGGTTGCTTCCAGATCCATGTCCTATCACCCTAAAATCAATCTTGTCTACATCGTGTTACTTACCATATCCTTCAAAACAAACCACATCCTCAGGAAAAGTGAACAAATTTCTGTTCATTTATGTCTTTGAATCACTAAGCTTATATCAGCATCCTTCCCAATGTCACCCTTGGGATTTTCTTTATTCTCTTTTTGCCCCCAGAGGAAAATAGACTGTGTCTTTTAATTGCATTTTGCAATATGGATTTGAGTTGGGTTTTTTTTAAATGAGTATTTTAAAATGTAGCTTCAATAGTAGGTATCAAGGCTTCAAATCTGGATGCTTTGTGTAGATATGGCTTGTTTCATGTGATATAATTAGTTTTCAAATCATAAAGGGACTACATTTTACTCAAGTGGCTATTAAGGAAAATAGTCGACATTTTGAGACCAATATTGCTAACTAGAACACTTTGATCTATTTTCCTTTTTTGACAGCTTTTTTCCCCACCACAAGTTAGATTTTAAGGGACTTTTCCCTAACAGAATGTATTTGTCTGAAATTGCAAAGCAAATTTAGTTTGAGTTTCTGAGAAAACAATGTTTGTTTCAAAAATAATAATAACTCACTTTTCTCTTGTGCCTTAAGGTTTACAAAGTACTTTCCTCTCAATAGCCTAAGGGTTGTACAAATATTATCATCCCTTTTTTACAGATGAGAAAATCTAAATCTTGAGAGGCCTGGACTCATATCTCATGATGCCAAGAACAGTATGCTTTATGCTATTGCTACTTTATAAGCCTTTTATGAAAAAGCCTTTTTTACATATGACATCTGATACTGAGTTTATTTTGATTACTCATCTATGTTACTGAACCTCCACTTTTCCAGTGAGGAGCTGTCTGATTTAGTCCTATGGCATTGTTATAATTATTCACATTTTTAAATGAACTTCCTCAGACCAAAAGACATTTGGAGTTATTTTCAAATGTAATGGACTTTCTCTGGGAGTAAGATCTCCATCACTAAAGGTCTTCAAGCAAAAGATGAATGCCATCTGCTAGGAAAACAGAAGAAGAAATTCAATTATTCCATAGGACATTTTATTAGATAGCCTCAGAGTTACTTTTAATTGTAAAATTCCATTATTCTATGTTCTAGAAGCTAAATTATTTAATTTTAATTTTTTTAAATATTTTCATCCTCAATAATGATGTATAATCTTGACAATAGATTATTATCTGTTTGCAACACTAATTATATCACCTGTTTGATGGTGAATTCTTTGGCCATAATAATTCCAGAAATTCACATTTCTGTAGTAGTGTTAGGCTTTTCTCAAATTTTATGAGGTAGGTAGGGCAAATGATTTTATCCTTACTTTAAAAATGAAGATTTTGAAGCAATGGGAAGTTAGGTGACAGTGAGGTACAAAGTAAAACATATTATATTTGAAACAGAATTTCAGCTCAGTGACTTGGTACCCACATGTCCATAGGTAAGTCACTTTTTTTTTCAGTTCTCATTTTTATCATCTCAGAATGAGGGTATTGAGACTAGTTGGTCTCTAAGGGTTCTTTCAGGTAGAAAATCCTTTCATTTGTCCAAGGTTCAGGTTTCAAGGTCTTATCTTCCTTATTTCAAGTCCAGTAGCCTTTCCACTCCATCATGGTGTTCAGAAGGCATACGTGACATCTTAGAACCTTTGCTACTACAAATTGGAGGAAGCCTCTTGCCTACATGAGTAGCTATCCAATATCCACTTTTATGATCATAGCCCTTACTCAATTATAGTCAGATATAACTTTGTTTAGAATGTGTAGGCTGGGTTCTTCCTCCATAGAAAGCAAACAAGAAAAGAGTCACATGGTTTCTTTGACACCGAATAGTTCTTTAAAAATAACAAACTATTGTGATAAATGGAGTGCTTCCAAATCAGAGCCAGATGGGGCAGACTCAAAATACAAGGAGGCACCAGAGGCTGAGGTAATTGGAGCTACTGTGGAGCAATTGTCCAGGAAGCATAGTCCTTGACTTGCTTATCCCCATGCACAATCTGCAGACACCATGTCTCTGTGACTGTTAAATACTTTAGATGCTCATTAGTCACAAAGATGAAGTGTAATTAGATTAAAATGAACATTCTGAGATTCCTTAGAGGAAGGAGAAGAGAAAGTGCATTCATTATCGAATATCTATGAGAACACATGGAGCAATGTTTTGGATTTAGCAATTTAAGAAAAGAGAAAAAAACCCACTATGTGACATATAAGTAACAATAAGGTAAGGTGTGAAGGAAAATGAACTGGCATTTGGTGTTGTCATGAGGACAAACAAATGATCTGGAGGAACTGAACTGATCAGAATAAGCAAGGCTAATGGGGATGTAACTAAAGGGCTTGTATTCTAATCAATATTATTCAACCTGTTTATAATTTCACATAACTAAGAATCATACAGGAAGAAAAAGATAAGGTTCAAGCTATATTGGTTGAAGGAAAGCCCTTGGATTAGACCATTCATCAAGATATTAAAATTACAGTTTTTTAAAGAGTAAATTTTAGTCCTCAGGCATTATCTGAAGGGCAACAAAAATAAAAGTTTTAACAGTTGAACAATTAGTACATATATGAATTTATATACATATGCATGTGTATGCAATACACATATGTGTAAATATATGCATGTGTAGATATGTAATTTTTAAGCTAACTGATACATAGTAATAAGTAAGCAAGCATTTATTTATTAAGCTCCTCTTATGTTCTGGGCACGTTCTAGACTCTGTGGATACACACCTACTGAAATTATCCCTATGCTTAAGAAACTTATATTCTAACAATAAATAAACACATTTGTTGGCTAACTGAACTGGAAGGAGTTTTCTCATTTATGATTTCCATTATACGTCTAGTCTCTATCCCTATTCCTATCTATTCAGATAATGCTTTAATGTTACAAACCAACTTTATCTCATTTGATGCTCAAAGCCACCTTGCCAGGCAGATAATGCAGTGATTATTATCCCTGTTTTAAAGATGAAGAGACTGAGAATTAGAGAATAGACATGCCCATAGTCATATAGCTATATATGATAAGTGCCAAAGCCAGGGATTTCAAATTCAAGTCCTCTGATTCTAAGGTCAATGCTCTTTTTGCAAATCCATTCTCCCTTTCTAATCATAACTCACCAACATAACATCCAAGAACAGCATCAACATTGGGTCTGTAGCCTTGAAACATCGAGGCTTAAAACATCAACATTGGGTATCTCACCTTTTTGTGACAAAATTATAGTCATGATAATATTCCAATACCAATGGTGATCTGATCTTTCAATTGGGATTTCACTGTTAGAGTAAAATATAACCTCCTCCTACCTTTTTGCACCATGTGAGACTTATTGTGAGGCAGCAAGGTAACATAGCAGAAAAAGATTTAGAGTTGAGGAGATCTGTGTTCAAATCCCAGCTCAGAGGCTTGGTAACTGTAGGATTGTAGCCATGTCATAAACTCTCTTAATTTTTTTTAATTATTTAGAATCTTTCGAGAAGATATTGAAGCATATTTTATGTTACATATTTCTGAAAGAGTCCTATTAGCAACTATTTTTTCCCCAAATGAAGTCATCAAACCCAGGCACTAAGAGATAGCAGAAAGAAAAACAGGAATTAATAAACCAACATAGAATGACACCATTAACTCCTCAGTTTAGTGCCCTCATTCAATTTACCCAACTTCTACCTTGTTAGACCTGGTATGACCAATGCCAGCCCAGGTTTTTAACCCTATGATAGTTCTAGACAATATATATAAATTTAGAGTATATAATTTGGATTCACCATGCATGAATACTTTGTATGTAACATTTAGTAAGCTCAATCTACATCCAGAATAATTTGCATGAAAGGACAATATTTATTTAAGCAGAGCTCAATGGGGGTAATTATGTGTCTGAGTGCATCTAGAGGAGAGGGAAGGGAGTCATCAAATGGGAATCACTCAATGGCACAACCACACTTTTACTGTTTGATCTACACTTCCAGTAACCATGTATGGTGCCATCTTATGGAAATCTGAGGAAGTAAAAGTATTTGTGTGCATTGAGGGTCTTCATGAATCTCTTGTTTTTATAGTCCCACATATGTAGGTCTGGTCATCAGCACAACTCATTTAAAATGGAAAATAATAGCATAGTACTTATCACTTGAAGGAATATTATCAGGATCAAATAAGGAAGATATACAAATGTGTATGTGTACATATATATATATATATATATATATATATATAATTTTGCTTGCTTTTACAAAAATCTGCCATTATTATTCTCCCATGAATTCTTCATTCGTCCAATGCATTAAAAAATTTCATCTGTCTTTTTTATTTTTCTTGGTTACTATTTTAGTGCTTGGTCTGTCCATTATCATTTGATTTTGCTAACATAACTAGTCTGTATCCTTTTTAAATTATATATATTCTGAATAAGAGGCCAAATGACACTTCTTGCACATGGGCAATTATTATTTATATGTTGCAGCTTCTTATATTCACTATATGCCTCTCTGTTGTTCTATATGTCGCTTATAATTTTGATCAATAGGACATTGAAGAAAGATTCTTTGGGTTTGTTAAATCAGTAATTTGGTGGTGAGCAAAGGGAATACCATTGCTCTGCCATTCACTTCTTAGCAAAGAATGACACAATGACATTTTATATTTCTGTTTAATCTGTTTTTGGTTTTGCCACCTATTTTAGAATGGTATATCAGCAGAATCACATTTTTATGTAACTCAAAAAGAAAAGGGAAGGGTTTCCAGGTTAAGATGGCGGCAGAGTAAAAAACAGCTCTTAACCTCTCCTGACCGAAACACACAAGACTCCTCAAGGGGACATAAAAACAAGTCCAGACGAACGGAGGAACCCCACAACAGGGTGCAGCATGGAAGGTACGTGGAATCGGGACATTTCCATGCTATAAAGGGGTGAAACACCTCTCACTAAATCTCGGGCTGAGCAACCACCCCACGCCCCAGCCCCTCCACACACAACACCTATAACGCCGAAGCCAGCTAAAAAGAAATAGAGCAAGTTTGGGGCACCCATCGAGTCATTGGCAGCTCCAGGGTCTGTTCCTGAGAGCAGCAAGATTTGGGACCCCAAAAAGCTAAAGAACGCACATGAACTCAGAGCTCGGATGCAGAGGACAGGCGCAGAGCGCGGACGTAGGGTGCAGAGCGCAGGCTCAGGGCACAGGCACGAGCAGAGGCGTGGGTGGAGGCAGACACAGTCACAAGCTAAAGCTCTGAAACCCTGAGTGGGGAACCAGTGCAGACGGGTATACAACTGTGGAAGCAGCGCCCTGAGACTTGTAAAGGAACCTCCAGCAGAGGACCAAGCAAGGGGGTCCACCAGGGGGCTTGACCTTGGAAAAAACCAGAACTCAGACCTCAGGAGCCAAAAGACCGTGGACAGACCCTGAGCACAAGGATAAAGCTGAGAAGCTGCTGGGCTAACAATGGCTACCCAGACTAAGGAAGTTCAGAAGAGAAAGATTAACAATAAGAAAAAAAAGTCTTTAACACTTGAAAACTTCTACACAGAGAAAATCCAGACAACCGAGCAAACAGAGGAGGAGAACAAACAAGCATCCGGACCCACCTCAAATAAGGAAAACGGGTCACAAGCTATGGAAGAGTTCAAAACTGAGATTTTGAGGAAAATGGGAGAGATCTGGCAAGAAAATAACAGTTTAAAAGGTAGAATCTTGCAATTGGAAAGTGAGGCTCAGAAATCAAATGAACTGATAAGCAAATTGAACACCAGAAATGACCAGAGCGAAAAGGAAAACCAGAAGATTATAGCCGAAAACCAAAAGATCATAGCCGACAACTGAAAGATTATAGCCGAAAACCAATCCCTAAAGGCTAGAATTGAGCAATTAGAAGCTAATGATCTCTCAAGACAACAAGAACAAATAAAACAAAGTCAAAAGACTGAAAAAATAGAAGGAAACATGAAATATCTCAATGAGAGAGTGACAGACCAAGAAAACCGGTCTAGAAGAGACAATTTGAGAATAATTGGTCTGCCAGAAAAACCAGAAATTAATAGAAACCTGGACTCCATACTAAAAGAAATTATTCAGCAAAATTGCCCTGAAGTCCTACAACAAGAGGGCAATATAGATGTTGAAAGGATCCATAGAACACCCACGCCATTCGATTCGACCCAGGAATATAATTGCCAAATTCAAGAGCTTTCAAGCAAAAGAAAAAAATCTTACAAGAAGCCAGAAAGAAACAATTCAAATATCAAGGAACACCAATCAGGATCACACAGGATCTGGCAGCCTCCACGCTAAAATATCTCAAGGCTTGGAATACGATATTCAGAAAGGCAAGAGAGCTGGGCCTGCAACCACGGATCAACTACCCATCAAAATTGACTATATATTTCCAGGGGAAAGTATGGGCATTCAACAAAATTGAGGAATTCCAGGTATTTGCACAGAAAAGACCAGGGCTAAATGGAAAGTTTCATATCCAACCACAAAAATAGAGAGAAACATGAAAAGGTAAATAAGATACAGAGGGGAAAGAAAGAAAACTTATAATTTTTAAATTTGCCTTTTTAAGGGCCTCAGTAAGATCTAATTATCTGTATTCCTATGTAGAGAAATGTTATGTATAATTCTCTGTAGTGAATTCTATTCACTATTATAGTATTCACTATTATGGTAATCAGAAGAATAATTCACAGGGTGAGGGTGGAACACTAAATAATCTAAGATGACATGGGGGATGGGAAAAGGGGGTGAATAGTAGGGGACACCAAGAGAAACTTGAGTGAATAAGAAAAATAGGATATTCTATTACACACAAAGAGGGCATGGGAAGGAGAGGGGACAAATACTATTATAAGAAGGAGAGGAAGAGAGCATTAAGAGGTAATAATCAAAACTTACTCTCAGTGTAATCAACCCGGAGAGGGAAGAGTAGCTATACTATCCATTGGGACATAGAACTCTTATCTAACCCTTCTGAGAAAGTCAGAAGGGATAAGCCAAGGGGAGCAGGGGAGTGGGGAGGTCAAAAAAGGGAGGGGAGAAGAAGGGGAGGAAATTCATAAGGCCTTTAAAAACAAAAAGGGGGGGAAATAAGGGAGGGGGTAGAAAGGGAAGTTAGTCAAGGGAGGGGATAAGGGATAGCGGCTTAATAGCAAACCACTGATTTAAAAGGAAAAAGTGTAAGAAGAAGGGGTAGAACTAGGAGAGGATGAAATGTTGGCAAATACACAACGGATAATTATAACTCTGAATGTGAATGGGATGAACTCACCCATAAAACGGAAGCAAATAGCCTGGATTAGAAACCAAAATCCTACCATATGTTGTCTACAAGAAACACATATGAGACGGGTGGACATACACAAGTTTAAGGTTCAGGGCTTGAGCAAAATCTTTTGGGCGTCAAATGAGAAAAAGAAGGCAGGAGTGGCTATTATGATTTCTGACAAAGCCAAAGTAAAAATAGATATAATTAAAAAAGATAGGGAAGCTAATTACATCCTGATTAAAGGCAGTATAAACAATGAGGAAATAACACTGCTCAATATATATGCACCAAGTGGCATAGCATCCAAATTCATAAAGGAGAAACTGGCAGAGCCCAAGAAGGGAATAGATAGTAAAACCATACTAGTGGGAGATCTAAATATTCCTCTTTCAGATCTAGATAAATCAAACCAAAAATAAATAAGAAAGAGGTAAGAGAGGTGAATGAAGTCCTAGAAAAATTAGATTTAATTGATATGTGGAGAAAAATAAATAGAGACTAAAAGGAATACACCTTCTTTTCAGCTGCACATGGCACATTCACAAAGATTGACCATGTTATAAGGCATAGAATCATTGCAAACAAATGCAAAAGAGCAGAAATAATAAATGTAACCTTCTCAGATCATAATGCAATAAAAATAATAATTAGTAAGGGCACCTGGACAGGAAAATGAAAAACTAATTGGAAATTAAATAATATGATTCTCCAAATCCAATTTGTCAAAGAAGGAATCATAGAAAGAATCAATAATTTCATTGAAGAAAATGACAATGATGAGACATCCTACCAAACTCTGTGGGATGCAGCCAAGGCAGTACTCAGGGGGAAATTTATATCCTTGAGTGCATATATTAACAAATTAAGGAGAACAGAGATTAATGAATTGGGCATGCAACTCAAAAAATTAGAAAGCGAGCAAATTAAAAATCCCCAGATGAAAACTAAATTAGAAATACTAAAAATCAAGGGAGAAATTAATAAAACCGAAAGCAAAAGAACTATTGAATTAATAAATAAGACTAGAAGTTGGTACTTTGAAAAAACAGATAAAATAGACAAAATACTGGTCAATTTAATAAGTAAAAGGAAAGAAGAAAACCAAATTGACAGTATCAAAGATGAAAAGGGAGACCTCACCTCTAATGAAGGGGAAATTAAGGCAATCATTAAAAACTATTTTGCCCAATTATATGGCAATAAATTTAACAATTTAGGAGATATGGATGAATATTTACAAAAATATAAACTGCCTAGATTAACAGCAGAAGAAATAGAATACCTAAATAATCCCATATCAGAAAGGGAAATTGAACAAGCCATCAAAGAACTCCCTAAGAAAAAATCGCCAGGGCCTAATGGATGCACAAGTGAATTCTATCAGACATTCAAAGAGCAACTAATCCCAATACTATACAAATTATTTGATATGATAAGCAAAGAAGGAGTCCTACCAAATTCCTTTTATGACACAAATATGGTACTGATTCCAAAGCCAGGGAGATCAAAAACAGAGAAAGGAAACTACAGACCAATCTCCCTAATGAACATAGATACAAAAATCTTAAATAGAATACTAGCAAAGAGACTCCAGCAAGTAATTAAAAAGATCATCCACCATGATCAGGATGGGATTTATACCAGGAATGCAAGGTTGGTTCAACATTAGGAAAACCATCCACATAATTGACCATATCAACAGTCTAACAAACAAAAATCACATGATCATCTCAATAGATGCTGAAAAAGCCTTTGACAAAATACAGCATCCATTCCTACTGAAAACACTGAAAAG